>NW_028298377.1:0-4468 GCF_049724085.1 Artemia sp. Qi Xiang Cuo
TGTTGTTCCTTAGGTTTGTTGCTGGTGAGAGTTTCTGTATATTTATCTAAAAAATGAATGTGAAGTTATTTTTTTTTACCAGAAAAAGAATAATTAGATTGTCTGTATGTGTGTTTGTGTGTGTGCGCGTGTTTGTGTGTGTGTCTGTGTGTGTGTGTGTGTATGTGTGTGTGTGTGTGTGTGTGTGTGTGTGGGTCTTTGAGTTTGTGTGTGTATGTGTATGTGTGTATGTGTTTGTGTGTCTTTTTGTAAGTGTATGTGTGTGTGTGTGTGTGTTTGTGTGTATGTGTGTGTGTGTCTGTGTGTGTTTATGTGTGTGTGTATGTGTGTGTGTTTATGTGTGTGTGTATGTATGTGTGTATGTGTGTGTGTGTGTGTGTGTGTGTGTGTGTGTGTGTGTGTGTGTGTGTGTGTGTGTGTGTGTGTGTGTGTGTGTGTGTGTGTGTGTGTGTGTGTGTGTGTGTGTGTGTGTGTGTGTGTGTGTGTGTGTGTGTGTGTGTGTGTGTGTGTGTGTGTGTGTGTGTGTGTGTGTGTGTGTGTGTGTGTGTGTGTGTGTGTGTGTGTGTGTGTGTGTGTGTGTGTGTGTGTGTGTGTGTGTGTGTGTGTGTGTGTTTTTTGTGTGTGTGTGTGTGTGTGTGTGTGTGTGTGTGTGTGTGTGTGTATGTGTGTTTGTGTGTGTGTGTGTGTGTGTGTGTGTGTGTGTGTGTGTGTGTGTGTGTGTGTGTGTGTGTGTGTTTAATATGATTCTTCGAGTGTAACCTGGTACAAGAAAAAGAAATTATGCCATTTTTTGTATATGGTGATGTGACACTTCAATTAAGCTAAAAAAAAATATTTTCAGTGTTTAGTGATCTAAATCTGTAGGACCGTTACCCTTTTATTACTTTTTTTAAATTCTTAATTCACGCTAGATCCTAACATTGACATTGTGGTTTTTTTTCTTTTTTTATAACACGCACACGTGGATAGATATATACAGAGATAAGAGAGAGAGAGAGAGAGAGAAGATTCAAATTTTTTCTTACGTAATCAGGGAGAGAGGTGACTGGTTCCATGACTACATCAGCTTCTTGGAATGGGAGTATGGTTTGCATGTTGGGTGTGGCAGTTGACCAGTTGACAGTTGGCTGGTGTATAATGGGTCCGGATGGTTGTGGCATCTTGTTGTGGATGTTGGATGTGGCAGTTGACCAGTTGACTGTTGGCTGGTGTATGATGGGTCCGGATTGGACTAATGGTTGTGTAATCTTGCTGTGGATGTTGGATGTGGTAGCTGGACAATTAGCTATTGGGTGTTTAATGGTTATTGTTGATGGTATTAATGGTTTTGGCCAGCGGACATATTTTATAACAGCTGGTCTGTTTGCAATAATCACTGGAGTTGCTTAAACCCTTCATATCTTCTTAATGAGTAGGGGCAGCTATGTAAAATCATTAAAAAAAATAGTTTGTTTTTCATGAAAAAATTTTGAAAGAGAATCATCAGTCCTCATCAATAATATGCACAAGAATATATTTTAAAATTTAAGTCAAGAGTGTCATTCTATTTTTCTGATATTATTTAGAGATGTAAAAAAAAGGTGAAAAAAATGGTCACTACAAACAATATTTGTCTAATAGTAAAAGTCGTTACACACATATCTATATCATTCCCATTTTGAAGTTGGAAAATATTAAATGTGAATTTCTTACGTTTTAAGTATGTTTCATGACATTCTAAGAGATGTAAAAAATGTTAAAAAAAACTATCAAATAAAATGGAAGGGTCGGAGGGTTGAGGGGGGGGGCGGGGGGGGGGGGGTTGAGGGTGGGAGGAGAGGTTGGGTGGTGGAGGGAGGGTGGAGGGGTAGTGGAGGGCTGGAGGATGGTGGGGGTGGGGACTATGGGACAGAATAAAAATAAGTATGATTTGCCTCATGTACTAAGCTCGCAAGCCATTTAAATGCAGTGTTTACACACTTTTTTGTTTTGATATTGCTCTTTACCGACCTCTGAAGATCCAGATTCAAAAATATTTAACAATCCGTTAACTATAAGGGGATTGTATAAACCACTCGATAAATTATATTAGAATTAATTTCTTTACTCACTAAGAATATAAAAGAATAACTTACTTCCTGCTTGTAGCTTTTATCAATATTCCTTTTGTTAGAATGCATGGTTGTATTTCAAATGCCAATTCTGAACTGAGAAATAACTCATTGTCAGAGTTTTTATACCCGTGTTCAAGGTTAAACATAAAACAACCACGCCTAACAAATTGGTTAACAGACAGAATTTCGTAACTTCATACCAGGAAAAGAATCAACTTACCATGAAAACAGCCATGACTTTTAACAGAAACATGATATTTAACAACAAAGGCATCGTAGCACGAATTTTCATGGTATGGTGATTCTGATTACAACATAAAAACCAACCAAAGATATGACTTTTTAAGGCATGGTGATTTCTATCTGTCTGATACCTTAGATTAACACAGAAAGGGAGTACTGTCTTGTACCTTTCATTGATACAGTAATTTCCTATCACCCCTCTCTCTTTAATTGACACAGTAATGTACTATTACCCCTCTCTCTTTAATTGACACTATAAAGGAGACTGTCTGCTTGTATGGTGGGGGAACTGTCTGCTTGTAACTGTTATAGCTACATTGGGTACCTGTCTTGTCTCAATCATTATAGCTATACTACTGATGATGTCATGCAGATGATTCCGTAGCTGGTTGATCCAGGAGTAAAAGTGTGGATTTTTTTAGGACCGTAGCTGATCTTTCATGAATGGTGTTTGCCGTGCTTTTTAACGACTGATGTACAGCACGCTAGAATCGCATGGGTAAAAAAAGGTTCCAATTAAGGTAGGCGCCAGATTTTTTTTTCTTCTTATTATTAGTAGCTAAGAATAGGGAATAAGAAGAAGAATAAAGGAAATAATGACAACAAAAAGTTGAAACAGGATGATCAAGATGTATCCCAATCCCAAGAAGCTGGAGAAATTAAGAAATCTACTTCAGTAAAGGCAGGCCAGAAAAGGCCTTGTGATGAAATCTCTGGAATGGCCTCAACTTTTGATGTTAGTCTTGTGCGACAATGCAAAAAGACAAATGCTGGTAGCATTTCCATGATTTTAAAAATGGTACAAACATTACAAAAAGATGTTTCAGATATTAAGTGCTCACTGAAAACCGTAGAATCTGATATGGAGATTGTAAAAAATCAATCGATCACCGTGGTTCGCGGTGTGCGGTTATTGAAGCTAATGCAAGCAAAACTAATGATTAAGTGGGTAAACTGACTGATAAGACGCATGCGCAAGAGATCATAATAAATGAACTTTGTACTCAAGTTGCCCTGTTAAAGAACCAGTCGATGTTGGCCCAAAATACGGATAAGAAGAATAACGTTCTGTTTTGGAATGGTAAGAATGGGCCGATTGCCGATGCTGAAAGCAATGTCAAATATGTTCTAGTTGATGGGCTCAAGATTCCTGCTTCGGATATTCCATTTTTTTCTGTTGTTCAAGTTACCGACAATTTCGTAAGAATGAAACTGCGGAATATCAAGGCCGATTTGCTATTATGAGTAATGCGGAGAAATTGAGAGGAAAAGACTTAGGTTTTAGCAAACCCGTTTTTGTGAGTGATGACGTAAGCAAGGAAGTTAGATTGATTAGGAGGGAACTGCTTGAGAATAGGAAGATTTTGCAAGGAAGGGGGATCCAATGTTAGGTGCCTCCGGTGGCTCCTTGGGTATTGTGTATTCGTGAAAACGGGAAAGTTAAAAAAAATGGGATGGTATGATGCTATGAAATCTGTGTGTTGATGTTGTTTTTTTTTTCTCTTTATATCTTTTTTGTATATTTATTTATGTAAGATGGATCTTTTTTTTTGGAAGAGTTATGTATGGTAAAAAGAGAGATGTTTTGTTAATATTTTTAGCAATGTTATATTTTTTTTCTTGTGTATGATGGAGTTATGTATAGTTGGCTAGTAACCCTTAGTTATATGAGTTTTGAGTGATTTGGATGTGGCCTTTTATAAGGCTATTACCGTTTATTAGTTTTGTTTTATTTTATTTTGTTTTTTGTTTGTTTCAGGTATTTGTGTTGTTGGTGCCTGGTCATGGCCCCATTATTTCCTCGGGCCTTGATGGTAGAATGAAAATTTGGGGTAAGTTAATTGGTTTAGTTTCTCTCGCTTCGTTCTCTTGCCCGTCTTTGATGTTTGATAATGGTTGAAATAAATTTAAATAGATTGGGGGAACTTGAGAGTCGTTGTGTTGATTTTTCACATATGAGTGAGGGTACCATGAATGAAGACCAGATTGAGGGTGGAATGAATGTTGAGTGTGCTGATTCTAATTGTGTGTGCCTGAATGAATTGAATGAATGGAAAGTTTTGCAGGAGCTAAAAATGTATGGTATGAATTGTTGTGGTTTAAATAGTGCGTTTAATTATATTAATGAAGTT
>NW_028298378.1:0-4467 GCF_049724085.1 Artemia sp. Qi Xiang Cuo
CGTGGTAACGAACTGTAAGTAAGGAGCGACCCGGCTCAATGGTAACCGAAACTCTAGAAAACGGGTTTTTGATACCAATAGATATATCAACAGAATCAGATTTCAATGCTGATTTCAAATATATAACTTTAATCAAGTTTAGTGCTACTCATCAAAAGTTACGCGCCTAAGAAAATTTGGCTGATTTTCAAAAAAAGGGGGAAAGACCCTCTAAAAATTATAGAACCTTAATGAAAATCACACCATCATATTCAGCGTATCAGAGAACCTTACTGTAGAGTTTTCAAGCTCCTATCTACAAAAATGTTTTTTTTTTTTTTTTTTTTTTTTTTTTTATTTATTGATTTTTTTTTTTTTTCCCAGGGGTGAACGTATCAACCCAGTGGTCCTAGAATATCGTGGGAGGTCTCATTGGAACGGAAATTAAAAGTTCTAGTTCCCTTTTTAAGTGACCAAAAAAAATGGAGGGCAACTAGGCCCCCTCCCACGCTTATTTTTTTCGCGAAGTCACCCGATCAAAATTTTGAGATAGCCATTTTGTTCAGCATGGTCGAAAATATTATAAATATGTCTTTTAGGGTGACTTAATCCTCCGAAGTTCCCAGAGGGAGGGCTAAAAGTTATGAACTTTACCCAATGTCAACATATAGTATTGGTTTTTGTGAAGTATACAGAAGTTTTCAGGAGGTTTTTTTTCTGGTATTGGGAGGGAAGGGTGGGTCGTTGGTTAGGTTGGAGGATCTGTTCATGATGGAAGTTTTCATGGGGGAAGGAAATTGCCATGAAGGGGGCACCGGACTTGCCAGCATTATTTATTGGTTATTGGGAAGCATACAACCATTTTCCGGAAGGATTTTTTCTGGGGGGGGGGGGGGGCCTAGAGGAGGGGGGTACTCTGGAGAATATTTCCGTGGAGGATGTTTCTTTGGGATAAGAGACATTTCTATGAAGGGGGCGCCAGATTTCCAAGCATTAGAAATTAAATCGATTATTAGACGATCAGAAATTAAATAAAAAAAACAAGTTTTTTCAACTGAAATGTAAGAAGGAATATTAGAACTTAAGACGAACAGAAATTATAACGTATGTGAGGGGGCTCTCCCCCAAGTCAATACCTCGCTCTTTACGCTACAGTTTTTTTTAGTGCTTTCAAAAGAGCTATCTATTCTAATTAAACGGCCTTTGTGATTCAGGGGTTTGTGAATAAAAATTGTTTTTAACTTTTAACGTAAAGAGCGTGGTATTGACTAAGGGGAGAACCCCTTCACATACGTAATAACATATATGTAATAAAAAAAACAATAAAAAAACAAGCGATACGGCTCAATAGTAATCGAAACTTTTAAAAACGGAATTTTGATGTCAATAAATGTATCAAAAGAATGTGTTTATAATGTTGATCCTAAATATATAAATTTTATTAAGTTTAGTATTACTCATCAAAGGCTACAGGCCTGAGAAAATTTACTCGATTTTTTAAAGAGGGGGGAAACATTCATCCCCAAAAAGAGGGGGAAACATTCATCCAACAAAAAACACTGAAAAGCCATATTAAGAGCTATATTTGTGAGTTTTTCACTGACAGTTCCCTTTTTTTCGCGAAGACAATACCTCCTAATTAATGGATATTAAGAAAATACAATGTACAGTATTTTTAGCTTTATGCTCTTATATTCGTTGCGAAATTACACATCACAGCCATATTATGATCTATTAGTTTTTGTTTTTCACTGACTTGTCCCTTTTTTTCGCAAAGCCTGGGACACCCTAATTTAAGGATATGCTTTTGTGAAATGGGAACGTAATATAATCGTATTTTGCGTATTTTCTTTGGGCATATACCCTGGAAAGCCATATTCTGAGATATATTTGTAAATTTTTCACTGACAATCCCATTTTTTAGCCAAGCCTTGACCTTCCTTCTTGTAGGATAGGAAGGAGTCCCATGGGTAATCTTTTTCATCGTATTGTTCGTTTTTTCGTTTTTAAAAAACAATGAAAAGAAATATACAGAGATATATTTGTGAGTTTGTCTCTTACAATTCCCTTTTAATTCGAAAATCTATGTACTCACGACTCGTATGATATTAATCAAAACCATGGGAACGATTTTAAATCTTATTTTGCTTATAGCCGTTTGAAGAAACACTTTCAAGCAATAAAAAGTGATATAATCGTGTGTAGATATCTGATTATTCCATTTTTTCGCCCAGACTTTACCTCCCTAACGGAGGGGCATGAGTTTGGGACATAAGAACGTTGTTTCTTCGTATTTTGCGATTATCCGTTGGAAAAAACACTGAAAAGACATATTACGTTATCTATTAGTGTGTTTTTCAATGAAAAATCCCTTTTTTTCGCCAAGCCATGAACTCCTTCATTGCATGATATTAATTTGAAACATGGGAACTTATTTACAACGTATTTTGCTTTTTTACTTTTGAAAAAAACACTTAAAATCAATACAATGATCTTTTTTTTTTATATATAAACTGTATTATCCTTTTGATTCACAAAGACTCGAACTCCTAAATTGAAGGTTATGAATTAATTCCTTGGGAACGTTTTTTCATCATTTTTTGCTTTTTTTCGTTGAAAATTAAAACTGAAATGACATACTACGAGATATATTATCTTGTTTTTCACTAAAAATTCCCTTTTTTTCGCAAAGCCTTGAAAACCTACATCTAAGGTAATTACATAATAAAATTTGGCCGAATTATAATATTTTATAGATTATTTTTGTTGGAAAAATCACTGAAAAGAAATAATAAAAGATATCTTTTTGTTATGTTCCCTGAAAATTCCATGTTTTTTAACATCCTAGAACTCCCTAATAGAAGGACATTTAAGAGAAACAGGGGAAAGTTTTTCTTTCTTATTGTGCGTTTATCCGTATGTAAAAACAATGCCATGACACATTAAGAGAGATATTTGTGAGTTTTTCACTGAAAATTCCCTATTTTTGCCAAGCCTTGAATTCCCTAATGGTAGGATAGGAATTATTACCATGGGAACGTAATATCAACGTTAATTGCGTATATTCGTTGGAAATATACACAGAAAAGACATGTTATGAGACATATTTGTGAGTTTTTCACTGTCAATTCCCTTTTTTTCGCAAAGACTTGAACTTCCTTATTGAATTAGATTACGGAGTAACTTGGGACAGAATTTAACTCTGTTTTTTCGTTATTTAGTTAGTAAAAAAACTTAATATACATTTGAATAGATTTAAGTTAGTGATTTATACTGTAATGTCCCTTTATTCGAACTTCTTATAAAACCCTAATTTAAGGATATGTATTGGAACATGAGTAACGTTTTTTAATCGATTATTTAGCTAGTTCGTTGGAAAAAACACTGAAATTACTTATTAAGTTATATTTTTTTGAGTTTTTAAATGTAATTAACCTTTTTTTTCGCAAAGCCTTTACCACAATAATTTAAGGAACTGAAAAAGTAAAAACAAGTGAAAGAATTTTAATGAAAATCACACCGTCAGAATTCAGCGTATCAGAAAACCCTATTACATAGGTTTCAAGCTCATATCTGCAAAAATCTGCATATTTGTATTTTTTGCCAGAATAAAAATATAAGAATATAGAAGTTATTTACTTAATTTAATTTGTAAATACATCAATTTATCAAAAGAAAAGTAAAATTTTTATACAAATAAAAGCTGCATTAACTAAAAAACGATCATTAATTATATTAAAAAAACAAGTTTTTTTTAACTGAAAGTAAGGAGTGACAATTAAACTTAAAACGAACAGAAATTATTCCGTATGTGAAAGGGGCTGTCCCCTCCTCAACGCTTCGCTCTTTACGCTAAAGTTTGACTCTGTCTCACAACTTTATGTTTTAAAACAGTAAAAAACTTTAGCGTAAAGAGCGAGGCGTTGAGTAGGGGACAGCCCCTTTCATATACGGAATAATTTCTGTTCGTTTTAAGTTTTAATGTCACTTCTTACTTTCAGTTTAAAAAACTTGTTTTTTTTATTTAATTTGGAATCTAAGGACAAGGTTATAGGAAGACTAACAGTAGAAAACCGACATATTAGTTGACATTCTGTCATAGGCGCCATAGTCTTTCTTATACATATTTTTACCGTTTAATCATAAAAATTAACAAAATTCCTTCAAAAAGTTATAATGTATTGTTTCGGCTTCTCCACTCAAGTAGGATGATGTCACACACACCCTTTCTCTCTGATATTAGTGATATAAGCTCGAAATATATGAGCCATGGGAAGCGTCACAGGAGCTAAATTTTAAAGAGGTGTTAGCAATTGCGGGTCCAGACTTCATCAGAAAATGCCATGGATTGTGTTTGGGTGTACGGCAACCCTGGTAGTGACTATCTCTTCAAATAGCCGAAATTGAATAAAACCTTTCTTTCCTTAAAATAAAGAAGCCATTGCTGATTGCAACAGCTTCTTTGTGATCTATTTCTGAACAGCAAAC
>NW_028298379.1:0-4462 GCF_049724085.1 Artemia sp. Qi Xiang Cuo
AGTATAAAAATAGAAAAATAGTCCTGACCTTTCATTTACTCTAAATATCTTTGTGTTATAAAAATGAAACTTTGAAAAATAGATCTTCTCCTTAAATAAAGTATAACACAATTGTTTTAAGCTCAACCCCTTTTCTTAATCACAATTTATAAGGTTTTAATTAAAATGAAAAACTGTTCCAAAACTAGGAAAAAAAAAACATTGATTTTTCTTAAACACCTACAGAAATCTTATGATGAGAATTTTCATGACTAAAGTCGTTGAAAAGAAACTTAACCATTACAATAACTGTAAATATGGTTATGCGTACATCCTTCGGTGGTTATAGAACTGTTATGTTTGACCTGTTTTAAAATAAATTTATATGTTTTACATACGCAGGCTGTTGTTTTTTTTTTAATTTTCTATTAAATAAGTGGCAAAAAAAACAAAAGTAATACAACCTAACCTAATTTCAATTCTAAAAAAAAAAGTGTTTGGGACAACACTTTTCAAAATTAACTCTATATAAAAAAAAATTTATAGCAGCAATTTCAAAAGATTTAGGCATTGCATTTCTAGGCTAGCATAGAGAAAATTGTAAATTTTCATTTTAATTGGGAAAAAGATAGACTTGATGATAATGGTTCTCACCTTGGACAATAGCCTATGTTAACTAATATCCTTAAACATAAATAAAAGTAAGAACTGTTTTCTTAACACGTCTCATTTTTAGGGATCAAGATTCTAAGTTTTTACCAATACTTTAGCCTGTAGATACATCCCTGAAAGTTTCATTTTCCTAACCTAAACCTTTTCCAAGATAGCCAAAAGTGACTAAAGTAGAATTTTGTCCATAATAGGCTATAGACTGCCCCATATTTACCAAAAAACCACCAGTTTACCCTAAGAGAACAATGGATTTTGGATACAATTCTAGGTAAATATTTTCACATTAATAGGGTAGAGGTATGTACTCCATTAAGGAGGCACACTTGTGCCTCTATAAAGAGGCGACCCACCACAATGTTAAGCGATTTCAGGTCCTAGAGGTCGCAGAGAGACGGCGGTAATCGCATTTTGTAGCCCAAGCTCAAACTAAGAAACTTGCAAAATTTCATCCTCCTCCGACTTTATCTTCATGGGGTAAACTGGGCCGGAAGTTTGGACCCTCCCACCATAGCCCCCCTTTAACGTTGTCTGATTGGGCTGAGCTTTTAGAGGTTAAGCTTTCCTACGGCCCGGGAGCTTATCCTCGAAATTTCAGCTCAATCCGATCACTCCTTCCCTGTTTTCAAAAAACCAAATATAGCCACTTAAAATTCATTTTTTTTTCTTAGCCACGCCTACAGGCCACAGTTGGCAACGGATCCGGTTGAATGAGGACTCATTCGAAGTAGAATTCGACCTGTTAGGGCCTTTTGATATTTTCAGACCGAAAAAATTATCCCCCGAATTTACATTTACGAAAAACCTTGTTTTCCTATATTAGCACATGTTAATTTTTCCCACCACAACCCCCCTTTAACGTTGTCTGATCAGGCTGAAATTTAGAGGATAAGCTTTCCTGGGGCCTGGAAGCTTATCCTCGAAATTTCAACTCAATCTGATTACTCCTTCCCTGTTTTCCAAAAACCAAATATCAAGTTTCGTGGGAATTTGCTTGCGTCGAAAATAGCTTCCATTTACTAAAAAACAATTACAATTGTGTCTGTTTAGTCTAGCGGTTGATACTCCAGACTGACAGGCGGAAAACCCGGGCTCGATTCACTGTCAGAGCAAATTTTTTATATACTGAATTTAAGCTTTAAAAAGAAACTCTTTTTCTTTTTTAAATTATTTGAAAAAAATTACGTTTTCTAAAGAGTTAAAGAGGCTGAGTTACAAGATCGACCCTTGAGTAATAAACAGTACAAAAACGTGCAGAAATTATTTGAAAAAAACTACGTTTTCTAAAAAGTTAAAGAGGCTGAGTTACAAGGTCGAACCTTAAAACGTTCAGGGATTAGGACCCCCCGCTTTCGCAGCCTGTAAATAAATAAAAAAAGTTTTTTAAAGTGAAAGTAAGGAGCGACATTAAATCTTAAAACGATCAGAAATTATTCCGTATATGAAAGGGGCTGTGCCCTCCTAAACGCCTCGCTCTTTACGCTAAAGTTTTTATTGTTTAAAAAAAGAGTTGTGAGAAAGTCAAACCTTAGCGTAAAGAGCGAGGCGTTGAGGAAGGCACAGCCCCTTTCATATACCGAATAATTTCTGATCGTTTTAAGATTTAATGTCGCTCCTTACTTTCACTTTAAAAAACTTTTTTTATTTATTTACAGGCTGCGAAAGCGGGGTTTGGGGGGCGGCAGCCCCTCAACTGTGCCTCCTAATCCCTGTACGTTTTAAGGTTCGACCTTGTAACTCAGCCTCTTTAACTCTTTAGAAAACGTAGTTTTTTTCAAATAATTAATAAATAGGTTAACCATAAAAACACCATAGGCCTGAAGCTTTTAGCCTATTTACTTATTGCCTAAAGTCCGTCAGAAGAGGACAACAAGTATAACTTTAGTTAAATATATAGGCTACAGAATAATATTTTTTAGTTTAAACTAATTTGAACTTTTTTTTTGCTGATTATAAATATAATAAGCTCTCATATAGTACATGCATTTAAGCCCCCCCCCCTATATATGCCCAGTCCGGGGTAGGGTCGGTATATCCTATATAGGGGGGGGGCTGAAATTCATTTCCAATTGAAATGCTTATTATATTTGTAAAAAGCATAAAAAAGGGCGGTCAATATCTACTAAATCATATTATTGAGTTATGACTAAAGTGAATACACCGTTTGATGCCTTTTTTTATGCTGATTACAAATATAGGCTAATAAGCATTTCTATCGGGAATGAATTTCAGCCCCCCCCTATAAATGCCCATTCACGGTTAGATATAGCCGAAATAGGGGGGGGGGGGCTGAAATTCATTTCCAATAGAAATGCTTATTACATTCATAATCAGCATAAAAAAAGGCATTGAATGGTGTAGGCCTATTCACTTTATTTAAAACTCACTAGTGTGATTTGGTATATATTGACCAAAAAAGCATCAAATTGTGTATTTACTCTATTTTAAACTCAATAATTTGATTTTATATTCAATATAAACCAAATAATATTATTGAGTTTCAAATAAAGTGAATACAGTCGAATAAAGTTTTATTGTTTAAAAAAAAGAGTTGTGAGAAAGTCAAACTTTAGCGTAAAGAGCGAGGCGTTGAGGAGGGCACAGCCCCTTTCATATACGGAATAATTTCTGTTCGTTTTAAGATTTAATGTCGCTCCTTACTTTCAGTTTAAAGAACTTTTTTTATTGAAAGGCTGCGAAAGCGGGGGTTTGGGGGGCGGCAGCCCCCCAACTGTGTCTCCTAATCCCTGTACGTTTTAAGGTTCGACCTTGTAACTCAGCCTCTTTAACTCTTCAGAAAACGTAGTTTTTTTCAAATAATTTCTGCACGTTTTTGTAGAGTTTATTACTCAAGGGTCGACCTTAAGACTCAGCCTCTTTAACTCTTTAGAAAACGTAAATTTTTTCAAATAATTTAAAAAAGAAACTGAGTTTCTTTTTAAAGTTTAAATTCAGTGTATAAAAAATTTGCTCTGACAGTGAATCGAACCCGGGTTCTCCGCCTGACAGTCTGTAATATCAACCGCAAGACTAAACAGACACAATTGTAATTGTTTTTTAGTAAATGGAAGCTATTTTCGACGCACGCAAATTCCCAAAAAACTTGATATTTGGTTTTTGGAAAACAGGGAAGGAGTGATCAAATTGAGCTGAAATTTCGAGGATAAGCTCCCAAGCCCCAGGAAAGATTATCCTCTAAATTTCAGCCCGATCAAACACCGTTAAAGGGGGGTTGTGGTGGGGAAAAATTAACATGGGCTAATATAGGAAAACGAGGTTTTTCGTAAATGTAAATTCGGGGGATAATTTTTTCGGTCTGAAAATATCAAAAGGCCCTAACAGGTCGCTTTCTGCTTCGAATGAGTCCTCATTCACCCGGATCCGTTGCCAACTGTGGCCTGTAGGCGTGGCTAAGAACAAAAAAAATATGAATTTTAAGTGGCTATATTTGGTTTTTTGAAAACAGGGAAGGAGTGATCGGATTGAGCTGAAATCTCGAGGATAAGCTCCCGGGCCCTAGGAATACTTAACCTCTAAATTTCAGCCCAATCGGACAACGTTAAAGGGGGGCTGTTGTGGGAGGGTCCAAACTTCCGGCCCAGTTTACCCCATGAAGATAAAGTCGGAGGAGGATGAAATTTTGCAAGTTTCTTAGTTTGAGCTTGGGCTACAAAATTTGATTACCACCCTCTCTCTGCAACCTGAAATCACTTAACATTGTGGTGGGTCGCCTCTTTATAGAGGCACAAGTGTGCCTCCTTGATATGATTATATATAATATGGTATATATACCATAATAATATGGTATATATTA
>NW_028298380.1:0-4456 GCF_049724085.1 Artemia sp. Qi Xiang Cuo
AAGGTTGGAATCAATGAAAAAGAAAACTACCAAGATGATTGGGCAATAATCCTTTGTTTTGTAATATCTCAGTTAGTAAAAACAGATAATACCTACATTAAATAGATAATATAACAGATAATAATAAATAATAAAATAGATACTTTTTAGTTAAATTAATATTTTACAATTAATAAAAATATAATAAAAACTATGTAATATATGACAGTTTATAATATAAGATAAAAATAAAACAAAGTAACTAGGTAGATAAAAAATATGGATGCGAACCTAGTGTTCCTATCTTGATCTATGATTTTCTTTCCCATTTCAGCATCACTAAAAGTCATTGGCAGCGCAATAGCGCTGCCTAAGTAAAGAACGATGTTGATGTATTATTATTTTTGTCTTAGACCAGGGCATTTCGTATCGAAGGAGTTGTCGTAGAATTTTCAAAAAGGAGTCATTCGATTGGTACTTTAAAGGGCAAGTGCTCTTTTTAATAGTTGAGAGTGATTGAAAAGCAACTAACCCCCCTCCCACGTCAACCATTTCCCCAAACAAATCCAACCACAATTTAAAAATAGCCAATTTGTTCAACGTAATTGAAAGGTCCAGAAATTATGTCTCTGAGGATGACAACCCCCCCCCCCGCATCCCTCAGGGCAAAGGTTATAAGTTATGCCATGGGGGCATTAAAGGTTTTTATAGAAAGTGTTGTCTTGAAAACTTCAAAAAGGGCTCATTCGATTGGAAATTGAGAGGGCTACTGCCCTTTCTAATATTCGAAAGTGATTGGAGGGCGAATACCCCCCCCCCCCTCCCCTGCCTAAACACTTCCCCAAACACTTTCGATCAGAATTTGATTTAGCCATACATACAACCATCATTTCCCCAAACACTTCCAATAAAAACTTTGAGAAAAGCATTTTGTTTAACGTAGTTGAAATGTCCGGAAATTATGTCCTTGAGGATGACAATTCCCCCCCCCCCACCCCTTAGGGCAAGGGTTGTAAGTTATGCCATGGTGGCATATAAGGTTTTTATAGAAAGCGTGGTCACATAAACTTTGGAGGGGGCTTATTGGATTGGTAATCAGAAACTCTAGTGTCCTTTTTAAGACTGAAAGTGATCGGAGGGCAGCTACCCCCCCCCCCCATAAATACACACGTTGTATTGTCCCAAAATGCATCTATAGAATTTTTGAGATAATCATTTTATTCAAAATTGTCTAAATATCATATAAACAGGGTTTTGGGGTTGAAACAAACCCCCTAGAGCCTGGGGGCAAGGGTTGTAAGCTATGCCCCGGGGGCATTTAAGGTTTTTATGGAAGGGATGGTTGTATAAACTTTAGAGGAGGCTCATTTGGTTGAAAATTGGAAGTTCTAGTTCCTTTTTAAGAGTCAAAAGTGAAGAAGGGCAGCTAGCCCCCCCCCCCCGCTCCCCGACTGTCCTCGTTAACCAAACTAATCTGATTAAAATTGTGAAATAGTGATTTTGTTCGAAATAGTACAAGGAACATATAACAATCTCTCTAGGGTTGACACAACCCCCAGTGGCCTGCGGATAGGGTTGTAAGTCATGCCCTGAGGGCATATAAGGTTTTATGGAAAGGGTAGTCGCATAAACTTCAGATGGGGGTCATTTGATTTGAAATTGGAAGTTATAGTGTCCATTTTAAGAGTCAAAAGGGATTTGAGAGCAACCATCCTCCCCCCCGCTCATCATTTTCCCAAAGACATCCAATCAAAATTTGAAGATAGTAATTTAATTCATTTTTGTTGAAGGGTCCGGAAATTGTGTCTGTGAGGAAGAAACCCCCTCCCCCCCCCACAACTCTCAGGGAAAGGGTTATAAGTTATGCCTCTGGGGCATGTAAGGTTTTTATAGAAAGGGTGGTCGCATATAGTTCGGAGGAGACTCGTTGGATTGGTAATCTCAACTTCTAGTGCCCTTTTTAAGATTCGAAGTGATTAGAGGGAGGCTACCACCCCCCCACATGCCGTGTCTTCCCAAAATATATCGAATTAAAAATTTTGAGACAGTCATTTTATTCAAAATAGTTCGAAGATCATATATTAAGGCTTTTGGGGTTGATGGGGGCGAGTGTTGTAAGTTATGCCGCAGTTATTTAAGGTTATTATGGTAGGGATGGTTGTTTAACTTTAAAAGAGGCTCATTTGGTTGAAAATTGGAAGCTCTATTTCCTTTTTAAGCTTCAAAAGTGATGGAGGGCATTTAGCCCCCTCTCCCCGACAACCCCTCTTTTCACCAAACGGATCTAATTGAAATTATGAGATAGTGATTTTGTTCAAAATAGTCTAAAGTGACATATAATAATGCCTCTAGGAATGACACAACCTCCAAGTGCCCTAGGGACAGGGTTGTAAGTTATGCCACAGTAGAGAGGGGGGTGCTACTCGTGACAGTACATAATTTATGCATGTTTTTATGGTTTTCTCAGTGAGAATGAAAAAACAGGAATTTTCTCACTTGAAAAAACAGGAATTTTGTCACATTTATGGTTGTTTTCATGGATGGTTATGTGTGTTGGTCAATTTATTTGATGTTTTTCATGGTTGTCAACATCAAATTATGGATGTTTTATGGTTTTTGTCAGTGAGTAATTGAATAACAGGAACTCTCTCATATTTATTTCTGCTTGTACGGTTTTTGTCAGTGAGAATGAAAAAACAGGAACTTTGGCACATTTAAGGATGACAACAGCAATTTATGTTCCTGTTTTATGTCTGCTCGTTGTCAGTGAGAATGAACAGGCTTGACGCGAATGTTATGAGATTGTTTGGCTAGCCTGGCCTGAGAACTTGATTTACATAATCGCTAGGGGAAATTATTGATTCACGAAGGGGAGAATTAAGAAACATTATGGTTTCTTTAATCTTAGGTCTGAGGGATAAATGTTCTTTAGGTCAGAGAGAAAAATTAATATTCTATTTTTAAATAGGGCTTCATTGATCTTTAGTGTCAGGAATTATAAATGACATCACTTGGTATCTCGGAATTATGCGGGAGTCTAAAGAGATAGAAATTCTACTTTTAAATACGGCTTCACTGAGCTTTAAGTCGGAGAGATAAATTGATATTCTAACGAAACCTTAATAGTTTAGCTAGGAAAATTTATGAGATGAAGAGATTAACGTAGGAAAGGGTTTCCTAGAAATTTGAAATGTGAAAGCACAGAGATGTCAAAAAACAAAAGGAACACAGACATTACGTTTAGGGATTATTTGGGCGAAACGGTTTTATCCATTTTATGGGATTATTTCGGCGAAACAGTTAGAGACATTTTGAAAGAAGATTTTAGGAAAGGTTTTAGAAGAGAATTTGAGGGTGAAACTCTGTGGTCGTTATAATACACAAGTTCCATTTGAACAGTGTTGTGAGGTCCTCTACCCCAACCCCAAAGGGTTCCGATCCCCCACCCCAACCCCGAAGGAAGCCCCCGGTACTCAAAGGTCCCCCAAGCTCCCAAAGAGCCCCAGCCCCCCAAAGACCCTCCTCAGACCCTCAAAGGCCCTCCACTGGTCCTCAAAGGGCCCCCGGACCCCCACAGGGCCCCCCCCCGGACCCCAGAGGCCCACACCTGGTCCGCAAAGGTCCCCCGGCCCCCAGAAGCGCCGCGGGCCCGAAATGCGCCGCAGGGGATGCGCCGCAGGGATGCGCCGCGGGATGCACGGAATGTGCCGCAGGGATGCGCCACTGGGATGCGCTGCAGGGATGCGCCGCAGGGATGCGCCGCAGGGATGCGCCGCAGGGATGCGCCGTTTTTTGTTAGAGTTCTAGTTTACTTTAATTTTAGTTAAGAGTTTGATGTTTCACCTTTTGAGTTTCAGTTAGAGTTTTTGTTTAATTTTAGTTGAGATTTTAATTTTTTTTCCTTTGAGTTTCCTTTACATTTTTAGTTTAGTTTCAGTTAAGAGTTTGGTCTCTTATCTTAGAGTCATAGCTTAGAGTTTTAATTTGAGTTCTAGTTTAGTCTAGTTTTAGTCAATACTATATAATTTTATCATAGTGTTTTTTGTTAGAGTTCTAGTTTAGTTTAATTTTATTTAAGAGTTTGATTTTTTACCTATGAGTTTCAGTTAGAGTTCTAGTTTAGTTTTAGTTAATAGTTTAGAGTTTTAGCTTAGAGTCGTAGCTTAGAGTTTTTGTTAGTTCTAGTTTATTTTAATTTTATTTTAGAGTTTAGAGTTTTAGCTTATTCTTAGCTTAGAGTTTTTTTGTTAGAGTTCTAGTTTAGTTTAATTTTAGTTAAGAGTTTGATTTTTTTACCTTTGAGTTTCAGTTAGAGTTTTAGTTTAGTTTTAGTTAAGAGTTTGGTGTTTTACCTTAGAGTCTTAGATTAGAGTTTTAATTTGAGTTATAGTTTAGTTTAGTTTTAGTTAAGATTTTAGAATTTTAGATTAGAGTTTTTTTGTTAGAGTTCTAGTTTAGTTTAATTTTAGCTAAGAGT
>NW_028298381.1:0-4428 GCF_049724085.1 Artemia sp. Qi Xiang Cuo
CCTACCCAGAATTGGCAACCAACGATACTTTAAAGCCCAGCGCCCGCTAGCACCAAAGAACCCAAATTCATTAATACTTTAGCGCCCAGCGCCCAGAACCCACAGCTCCCAACTTGAAAATTAAATACTAGCATTACCTTTAGCACAGCAAATTTATAGTCCATTTCTTCTTTAAATAGCGATTTAAAAAAGTATCATATCTAAAGTTAGCAAATCACAGATGTTAGCGGGCATACACAAAAGAATTCTGCTGATCACAAAGATATATTCAATTTATGTCAGCAAGTGCATTGTGTAGGCTAGGTGAATATGGCAAAAAGAGATCATTATCAATTACAGGAGGGGAGATTTGACTTCTGTCGGCAAACGCATTTCACAAAGAGGCAATTTGCGTGTTACAAATATTCGAGATATGTCATTCAGTGTTGGCTCCCGCACCATCTGTGATTTGCTAGCTTTAGATATGATATTTGGCTTCTGTCGGCAAACACATTTCGCAGAGACATATCAAGTTACAGGAGAGATCAAATTTGGGTTCTTTCTGGGCGTTCAGAAATATTTCCAATATGTCATTCATTTTTGGGTTCTGATAAATTAAAAATGCTTGTATTACATGCATGCGGGTGTTAGCCTTGCTTGGGCTTATGATGCCCTATTCAGTGCTTTTGTTAAATGAAAAATAATTCATACTTATATTTTCGGCCAAATAAGTATTCAAATAATCAATTTATTGTCAGTATAATTTTTTTTTTAACTTGGGCGCCAGATTCAAAGGTAAATAAACACCAGATCGCATGGGATTTTGCGAGGTTCATGAGTTCCTTGCGCTTTTTCTTCTTTGCCTCCAGTAAAAATCGCTATTTAAAGAAGAAAGAAGAATTTGCAGTACCAAAGTTAAAATAACTTAATATTTGGTGTTAAGAATTGATACTTGGGTGTGCTTGTATTTATCTTCCATGTTGGGAGCTGTGGGCACTCTGAACTCTTGGGCTCTAAAGTAAATTTTGCTGTGATCCGGGAAGCTAGATCCTGTTACAACTGTGGTTTATATTTATCTTTTACTCGTACACCAAACTTAAAAATAAAATCATACTCAAACTAAATTACTTACTTGACTGTTAATGTGGACGAATTTGTTGTTAGGATTATAATTCCTCGCAATAAATTCAATTGATGTGGCATCATAATAAATCGTGAGGCCAACACCAACAGGACCTGGCAAGCACAGGTTTTTATTTACAGTTGACATTGTTACCCAAATTAAAAATAAAATTATAATGACGCTAATATGTATTATATTGACAGCAATTATACTGACAGCAATAAGTTGGGAGCTGTGGGCGCTATGGGTTCTTGGGCGCTAAAGTAAATGCTGCTTTGATCCTGGAAGCTAGATCCAGTTTCAGCAAAGGTTTATATTTACCTTTGAATCTGGCGCCCAAATTAAAAATAAAATTATACTGACAATAAATTGATTATTTGAATACTTATTTGGCCGAAAATATAAGTATGAATTATTTTTCACTTGATAAAAACACTGTATAGGGCATCATAAGCCCAAGCAAGGCCAACGCCCGCATACATGTAATACAAGCATTTTTAATTTATCAGAACCCAAAAATGAATGACATATTTGAAATATTTCTGAACGCCCAGAAAGAACCCAAAGTTGATCTCTCCTGTAACTTGATATGTCTCTGTGAAATGTGTTTGCCAACAGAAGCCAAATATCCCCTATTGTAACTTGATATGATCTCTCTTTGTCAAGTACCCTTTGCCGACACATTGGATGGCTGACTCCAATCTTTGTGACTAGTAGAATTCTTTTATGCATGCCAGCACCATCTATGATTTACAAACTTAAGTTAGGATAATTTTTTAAATTGCTATTTAAAGAAGAAAGAAGAATTTGCTGTACCAAAGGTAAAATAACTTAATATTTGGTTTTATAAATTGATGCT
The DNA here is from genome assembly GCF_049724085.1 of Artemia sp. Qi Xiang Cuo. Classification (NCBI taxonomy): domain Eukaryota; kingdom Metazoa; phylum Arthropoda; class Branchiopoda; order Anostraca; family Artemiidae; genus Artemia; species Artemia sp. Qi Xiang Cuo. The sequence continues at coordinate 1,962 of NW_028298381.1, forward strand.
TGGGTGTGCTTGTCTTTATCTTTCAAGTTGGGAGCTGTGGGTGCTATGGGTTCTTGGGCGCTAAAGTAAATGTTTTGGGTTCTTGGGCGCTAGTGGGAGCTGGGTTTTAAAGTATCGTTGGTGAATTGGCATAGGCTATATAGCCTAGGGGAGGGTGGTCAAAATTCATTTCCAATAGAAATGATTACTATTTTTGTAATCAGCATAAAAAAAGCATCGAGTGGTATATTAACTTTATGCTTAAGTCAATAATATGATTTGGTAGATATTTACCCTTTGACCACCCTATGGGGATTGATAAACTAGGCCTAGCCTTAAAAGAAGTAATTCACTCACAACAGCTAAAGTTGTAATTGCACATGCTGTTAAATAAGTTCTTGTGACAGGGGGTATTAACAGATATTCCTGTCTTAATTGCTGAGCCATTTTATTTATAACAATTTAAGCTGCTTCTATTTTCTACTAAGCATGATGTGTTATTTATAAAAGACAATATACAGTGCCATCTATATACTGAAAGTTTCTAAGAAACCACAGATCGTAGAAACTTGATTTGAAATAAACAATCCCTCGACGTGGAATGCACCCAAAAGCTCAAATTAACTTTCCGATTTAAAGCTCATTAGCATTGAATTCCAATACAGTTTTTTCTTAAAGAGTTAAAGTATTCCCAGCTTGACACTTTGTTTTGAGATTATATATGACGGAATTGATTCAGTGGTTTACCTCGTAAGAAAAAAACGTTGATTGTTTGTCAATAAATTAATTTGAAGAACAAAGTTACTGAGGCAGGGGGGGGGGTGTACATTAAAGTAAAACACTTTTAGGAACGATTTGATATAAATTTTTTTCGAGTGGTTTTCAAAGTTTTATAGTGTTTCCTTCTGAGGGACAAGCCACTAAACTAGAACCTATGTTTGTGTAGGTTATATAAATAGCAATCCAAACTATGGATTCTTATAGAAATTATTTGAAAAAAACTACGTTTTCTTAAGAGTTAAAGAGGCTGAGTTACAAGGTCGAACCTTAAAACGTACAGGAATTAGGAGGCACAGTTGGGGTGCTGCCGCCCCCCAAACCCCCCGCTTTCGCAGCCTGTAAATAAATAAAAAAAGTTTTTTAAAGTGAAAGTAAGGAGCGACATTGAATCTTAAAACGATCAGAAATTATTACGTATATGAAAGGGGCTGTGCCCTCCTCAACGCCTCGCTCTTTACGCTAAAGTTTGACTTTCTCACAACTCTTTTTTTTAAACAATAAAAACTTTAGCGTAAAGAGCGAAGCGTTGAGAGGGCACAGCCCCTTTCATATACGGAATAATTTCTGATCGTTTTAAGATTCAATGTCGCTCCTTACTTTCACTTTAAAAAACTTTTTTTATTTATTTACAGGCTGCGAAAGCGGGGGTTTGGGGCGGCAGCCCTCAACTGTGCCTCCTAATCCCTGTACGTTTTAAGGTTCGACCTTGTAACTCAGCCTCTTTAACTCTTAAGAAAACGTAGTTTTTTTCAAATAATTTCTGCAAGTTTTTGTACAGTTTATTACTTATTATTGCTTGACTAACTGTTAGATGCTTGTGTATTATTCTTTTCTTTCTCGACAGGGTGTTTTAAGGGTCGACTTTGTAACTCAGCCTCTTTAACTCTTTAGAAAACGTATTTTTTTTCAAATAATTTAAAAAAAAAAAAACTGAATTTCGTTTTTAAAATTTAAATTCAGTGTATAAAAAATTTTATCTAACGGTGAATCGAACCCGGGTTTTCCGCCTGACAGCCAGGAGTCTCACCGCTGCACTAAAGAGACATTATTGAAATTGTTTTTTAGTAAGGGGAATCTTTTTGACGCAAGCAAAGCTTGATATTTGGTTTTTGGAAAACAGGAAAGGCGTAATCAGATTGAGCTGAAATTTCGAGGATAAGCTCCCAGGCCCCAGGAAAGCTTATCCTCTAAATTTCAGCCCGATCAGACAACGTTAAAGGGGGGTTATGGTGGGAAAAATTAACATGGGCTAATATAGGAAAACAAGGTTTTTCGTAAATATAAATTCGGTGGATAATTTTTTCGGTCTGAAAATATCAAAAGGCCCTAACAGGTCGAATTCTGCTTCAAATGAGTCCTCATTCAACCGGATCCGTTGCCAACTGTGGCCTGTAGGCGTGGCTAAGAAAAAAAAAGAAATGATGATGAATTTTAAGTGGCTATATCTGGTTTTTGGAAAACAGGGAAGGAGTGATCTGATTTAGCTGTAATTTCGAGGATAAACTCCCTGGCCCTAGGAAAGCTTAACTTATAAATTTCAGCCCAATCGGACAACGTTAAAGGGGGGCTGTGGTGGGAGGGTCCAAACTTCCGGCCCAGTTTACCCCATGAAGATAAAGTCGGAGGAGGATGAAATTTTGCAAGTTTCTTAGTTTGAGTTTGGCCTACAAAATGCGATTACCGCCGTATAAATTATTCCGTATATGAA
>NW_028298382.1:0-4420 GCF_049724085.1 Artemia sp. Qi Xiang Cuo
CAGAGGGAGGAGGTGGATTTTCCAGCTTTATTTGAAAAACAATCAGAAATTAAACGAAAAAATTTCAACTGAAAGTAAGGAGCAACATTCAAATTGAAAACGAACAGAAATTAGTCCATATATGAGGTAGATACCCCTCATCAATCTGAGGGATTGATGACGGGGTATGATGAGTCTTTGTGTTAAAGTTCGACTTTTTGTTCCAATTCTTTAACAACGACTCCTGAAACACACGGGCTGGAATAAGAAGCTTTCTTAAAGTACTAAAAAACTTCAGCGTAGAAGGTGAGGGATTGAGGAAGAGATACTCCGATACAAAACAGTTTCTCTTAGCTTTAAGTTTTAATTTTGCTCTTTACTTTTAGTTGAAGATAATTGTTTCTTGTTTAATAATGCAACAATGTACCTACTATATGATCAGAAATATCAAAATTCGAATGCATTTTTTTTTTCTGTTTTTCAAATTCAATCTCGTTTCAGGAATAAATATGGATGCAAAGACTATATATGAAATACTGTAATTTGTTTCCTTTAGAGTACATTTTTTCTAACATTTGTTTCAGCAAACTTGCTCTCGTCTTTTTCTCTCGTCATATATATCTCCAAAGTGCAAAAAAAATAGTACGGACGTACTCCCAGGGGGGTTATCAAAATGGGTACAGGCTTATATTTCGAATAGCACTGTTCTTTTTGCCATTTTTAAGAATTCGCCTATTTGTCTTCAACTTTTGATTTAGTAATTCAATGTATGCTAGAATATATTCCATAGATTTCGAATTTCCATTGATGTAAATAAATGGATTCCCACTGATATAAATAAATCTTCAAATCTGCTTTAGACTATGCTAAAAATTGACTCTTAAGTCAATTCTGTCAGCTTGCGATAGCGCAGAGGAAAGAGGCGCGCAGACTACTCAAAGGTCCATCGGTTCATTCCCGCGTGTCGTAAGGAATTTCCTTCGTATTTTTGAACGGTTAATTTTTTCTCTAAAGATTACAGAACATTTAATTTGTTTTTTACACAAAGATTGTCTTATTTTCACTGACTGGGGTTTATTGTGGGATATGTGGAAATTTATTTATTTGTTATTCTGAGCTTACAGCCGACAAACCGGGCATAAAGATCAGACTGGCTTCCCTATAAAAGTGGTAATGAAGTATTTTTCCAAAACATTTAAAAACTGGAGTGTCAGTTGGGGAGAGAAGTTGCCTCCTTGATCTTTTGCCCTTCCCCCCTTGATTTCAGTTTTTTTTTCAGTAGAGGTTTTGCGGGTTCAAGTTGCTAGAATAGGTTTGGAAATTAATGTTAAGAAGACAAAGTCGCTAAGGCTAGGAATATGTGAGGATGAAAAGGGGACGAGTGGTAACGAAAAGATCGATCAAATGGAAGCTTCACTTAGCTTGGTAGTCAAATAGTCGTGATAACGAACTGTAAGTAAGGAGCAACCCGGCTCAATAGTAACAGAAACTCTAAAAAATGGAATTTTGATACCAATAGATATATCCAAAGAATTGGGTTATTATGCTTATTCCAAATATATAAGTTTCATTAAGTTTTGTCTTACCCATCAAAGGCTGCGAGTCAAAATTTTTGTTCCTGATTTTGGAAAAAGGGGGAAGCACCCCATAAAAGTCAAGTAATCTTAATGAAAATCACACCATCAGATTCAGCATATCAGAGAACACTACTGTAGAGGTTTCAAGTCCCTATGTGCAAAAAATGTGAAATTTTGTATTTTTTGCCTGAAGAAAGATCACATGCGTGTTTATTCATTTTTTTTAGGGGTGATCGTAGTGATCCAGTGGTCCTAGAATATCGAGAGAGGGTTCATTAGAATGGAAATTGAACATTCTAGTGCCCTTTTTAAGTGACCGGAAAGATTGGAGGGCAACTACGCCCACTCACATGCCCCTTTTTTCCTCAAATAGTCTGATCAAAATTTTGAGATAGCCATTTTGTTCAGCATATTCAAAAGGCCGAATAATATGCCTTTGGAGATAACATGACCCCCACAACCTCTGGGGAAAGGTATTTAAGTTATAAAATTTGCCCATTATTTACGTACAGTATTTGTTATTGGGAATTATACATACATTTTTCAGGTAGAGGGGGGTGCATTTTCTGCTGGGGGGATTTTCCAGGGAGTGAGTGTTTTCGGGGAAATTTTACACTGGGGGAATTTGCCAGAGTTCCTATCCGATATTTTTTCTTATGTCTTGTTTTTTCTTTGCCGACTCAATTTTACGCGTGGAGATATTAAGGTTAATTGTCCGGGGTAAATTTTCACCAGGATTGAATTGTCTAGAAGATATATCCGTGGGGAGGAGGGATTTTTCCGTCGAGATGGAGCCAGATTTCCTGGAATTATTTAAAAAAAACGATCAGAAATTACAATAATTTTCTTTTAACTGAAAGTAAAGAGTAACATTAAAACATAAAACGAACAGAAATTAGTATGTATATGAGAGGGGTTACCCCCTCCTCAACACCTCGCTGTTTACACTAAAGTTCGGTTTTTGTTCCCAATCCTTTAAGAACAACTCCTGAAACACAAGGTTCGTTTAATTAGAACAATAAGAAGCTTTTTAATAAGTACTAAAAACTTTAGCGTAAAGAACGAGGTGTTGAGGAGGAGGCATTCCCCTCATATACATAATAATTTCTGTTCGTTTATGTTTTAATGATGATCCTTACTTTCAGTTAAAAAACTTGCTTTTTTTAAAATATAATCTATAAAGAGCCTAGCTTTCATTCTATCTAGATCCTAAAATTATGTTGAAACTGTACAGAACTTGAGGAGAAAAGTAAGTAAAAGCATGCTTATTTACCCTCAAAAAGATCAGAATTTCATGGAACCGTTGGTTCCAGTGTCTTGATGTTTGGTGAACCTTCACCAAGGAATTTCAAGCGTGCTGGTTGGTCACCAAGCATACTGGTCAAAAATAGCGAGACCAGAAGGTCACGCCAATGAGACGTGTGGACCACATTTTGCCCCCTTGCTTTTGTATACTTCCTTCCAAATCATACCTTTCAAAATCAAAGATTAGATCTCTTGTTTGTATAGAACTCATCGTGTGAGCAGTGGAGGCGAAACTAAATAGAACAAGTAGCTGCAATTGCCAAAATAATGTATAGAAATAACTACCAAGATTCCAGCATTAATTAGACTTCCAACGTACCACTTTCTCGCTATCTTGGCAAAAAACAATATACGAATCGCCCAAATAAAAATCTTATCACACGGACAAAACGGTCTCTGAACGTTTTCACGGCTTTGGCAATGAGAGAAACTACAAGGTTTTGTGAAGTATTTTTATAAAATGTGTCACAAAAAATCAATTTGTGAGCTAACATTAGTAGAAGGCTATCTTATAGCCCCATTGCCCACCCCTGCTGCCACCTACAACTTTTTTTTAACACCAAATTTGGGCATAGAGTCATTAGGGAGAACACGTGGTTAATGGGGTCAATGACCTAAATTTTTAAGGTCGATGTTGTTGTTGTTGTTGTTTTGGCCATGTGCATAGAGTCATTAGGGAGAACACGTGGTTAATGGGGTCAATGACCTAAATTTCCAAGGTCGATGTTGTTGTTGTTGTTGTTTTGGCCATGTGCATATAGTCATTAGGGAGAACACGTGGTTAATTAAAGCGATTGGGAATTTGGAACACCTGTGCTGTCAGTCATTAATCAAATTGTTTCCGGGCAAAGTTTAATAATGTCTGACAGGTACTGTCAATCATTAATCAAATTGTTTCCAGGCAAAGTTTAATAATGTCTGACAGGTGATGTCAAGATTGATTGATATGTCACGAAATGGGAATTAATTTGTTGTTTCTAAGGGGAATTATTGATTCAAGAAAGGGGAATTAATTTGATGTTTCTAAGGGGAAGGTGGGGAAGAGATATATTGATTGCGTAATCGAAGGGAGAGAATTCCCGAGAAATTGATTACATAATCGGTAGAACCCTATAAGGAGATCGTGACGGGAATCCAGTTATGGGCATAGAATGACGTAATCAACTAGGACAAATGGATTTCTGAGAAATTGATTACATAATCGGTAGAACCCTATCAGAAGGTCATGACGGGAATTCATTTATGGGCATAGAATGACTTAATCGACTAAGACAAGCAAGTTACTTTCTTAATGTTCCTCCTAAACCCATTTTGCAACTTGAAGTACTTATCTTTTTCACCCACAACTATACTTTACAGCATCTTGGATACCTCAACACCAAGAAATACTTTTCAAAGACCATTGCAGAGCAAGTTACTTTCTTAATGTTCCTCCTAAACCCATCTTCCAACTTGCAGTACTTATCTTTTTCACCCACAACTATACTTTACAGCTTTTTGGATACCTCAACATCAAGAAATACATTTCAAAGACCATTTCAGAGCAAGTTACTTTCTTA
>NW_028298383.1:0-4420 GCF_049724085.1 Artemia sp. Qi Xiang Cuo
GCAGACCTTTTAAAACTGAAACTTTTAAAACTTTTTAAAACTAAAACTTTTTAGACCTTTTAAAACTAAAACTTTTAAAACTGAAATATCAAAGCGAAGCACCAAACATCATAATCAATTGTCATTGCTTTATGGCATTGTTCAAATAAAACTTATTTTTTACTTGATTATCGTCGTAAATTTATTCCTTGTCTTTCTTCCCATTCTTAAACCAATGATATATTTACCTTTTGCATTATTACAGCCCACTATATATACATTCATATAAATTTATATGCAGTGTTACCGCCATACCAATTATTCTCCTGTCCTTTTTTATTCTTTATTAATAATTTCTGGTCGTTTTGAGTTTTAGTTATTGTAGGCTTCTGTTTCTACTGATCTTAAGTTTAATTAGATAAAAAAAACAAGTTTTTTAAAATGAAAGTAAGGAGCGACATTAAACCTTAAAACGAACAGAAATTATTCCGTATATGAAAGGGGCTGTCCCCTCCTCAACGCAACGCTCTTTACGCTAAAGTTTATTATTGTTTTAAAAAATAAAGTTGTGAGACAGAGTCAAACTTTAGCGTAAAGAGCGAGGTGTTGAGGATGGGACAGCCCCTTTCATATACGGAATAATTTCTGTTCGGTTTAAGTTTTAATGTCGCTCCTTACTTTTAGTTTAAAAAACTTGTTTTTTTTATTTAATTTCTGATCGTTTTTTTAGTTAATGCAGCTTTTATATGCATAAAAATTTTACTTTTCTTTTGCTAAATGGATGTCTTTACAAATTAACTTACGTAACTAACTTCTATATTCGTATATTTTTCTTCTGGCAAAAAATACAAAGTTGCAGATTTTTGCAGATATGATATTGAAACCTATGTAATAGGGTTTTCTGATGCGCTGAATCTGACAGTATGATTTTCATTAAAATTCTTTCACTGGTAGGGGATGTTTCCCCCCTCTTTAAAAAATCGAGTAAAATTCCTCAGGCCTGGAATCTTTGATGAGTAATACTAAACTTAATAAAATTTATATATTTAGGATCAGCATTATAAACACCTTCTTTTGATACATTTATTGACATCAAAATTCCGTTTTTAAAAGTTTCGATTACTATTGAGCCGTATCGCTTGTTTTTTTATTGTTTTTTTATTACGTATATGTTATTACGTATATGAAGGGGTTCTCCCCTTAGTCAATACCACGCTCTTTACGTTAAAAGTTAAAAAAAAGTTTTGCTTCACAAACCCCTGAATCACAAAGGCCGTTTAATTAGAATAGATAGCTCTTTTGAAAGCACTAAAAAAAACTGTAGCGTAAAGAGCGAGGTATTGACTTGGGGGAGAACCCCCTCACATACGTTATAATTTATGTTCGTTTTAAGTTCTAATATTCCTTCTTACATTTCAGTTGAAAAAACTTGTTTTTTTTATTTAATTTCTGATCGTCTAATGATCGATTTAATTTCTAATGCTCGGAAATCCGGCTCCCCCTTCATAGAAATGTCTCTTACCCCAAAGAAACATCCTCCACGGAAATATTCTCCAGATTAACCCCCTCCTCTAGCCCCCCCCCCCAGAAAAAATCCTTCCTGAAAATGGTTGTATACTTCCCACTAGCCAATAAATAATGCTGGCAGGTCTGGTGCCCCCTTCATGGGAGTTTTCCTTCCCCCATGAGAACTTCCATCATGAACAGATCCTACAACATAACCACCGACCCACCCATCCCTCCCACTACCAGAAAAAAACCTCCTGAAAACTTCTGTATACTTCCCAATAACTAATGCTATATGTTAACATTGGGTAAAGTTCATAACTTTTAGCCCTCCCTCTGGGAACTTCGGGAAATTAAGTCACACTAAAAGACATATTTATCATATTTTCGACCATGCTGAACAAAATGGCTATCTCTAAATTTTGATCGGGTGACTTTGGGGAAAAAATAAGCGTGGGAGGGGGCCTAGTTGCCCTCCAATTATTTTCGTCTCTTAATAAGATAGCTACAATTTTTAATTTCCGTTCGAATGAGCCCTCTCGCAATATTCTAGTACCACTAGGTCGATACGATCACCCCTGAAAAAAAAAAAAAAAAAAACAAATAAACACGCATCCGTAATCTTTCTTCTGGCAAAAATGCAAAATTCCACATTTTTGTAGATAGAAGCTTGGAAACTCTACAGTAGGGTTCTCTGATACGCTGAATATGTTGGCGTGATTTTCATTAAGGTTCTATAACTTTTAGGGGGTCTTTCCCCCCTTTTTTGAAAATCAGCCAAATTTTCTCAGGCGCGCAACTTTTGACGGGTAGCACTAAACTTGATGAAAGTTATATATTTGGAATTAGCATTGAAATCTGATTCTTTTGATATATCTATTGGTATCAAAAACCCGTTTTCTAGAGTTTCGGTTACTATTGAGCCGGGTCGCTCCTTACTTACAGTTCGTTACCACAAACTGTTTGATAGAAACTTTTTAAATATTTCTAGAGCACTAATAGATAGAGCGCTACAAATACCAGAATCGACTTCAGAGGACAAATTATGTTATGGGAAGATGTTTTTGAAATCCCCCCTCCCCCCAAACTCAAAAATTTCCCAAAATTCTACTTCAGAAGCTTTTTTAAACATTTCTAAAGCGCTAAGACATAGAGCGCTACAATCATCAGAATCGACTTTAGAGGACAATTTGTGTCATAGGAAGATGTTTCTGAAATCCCCCTTCCCCCAAAACTCAAAATTTTCCAAAATTCTACTTTAGAAGCTTTTTAAATATTTCTAAGGCACTAATAGATAGAGTGCTAAAAACATTAGAATCGACTTCAGAGGACACGTTATATCACGTGACGAGGTTTTTAAAATCCCCCTTCCCCCCAAACTCAAAATTTTCCAAAATTCTACTTTAGAAGATTTTTAAATATTTCTAAAGCACTAATAGATAGATCTCTACAAATATCAGAATTAACTTCAGAGGACAAATTATGTCATGGAAAGATGTTTTTGAAATCCCCCTTCCCTCAAACTCAAAAATTTCTAACATTTTACTTTAGAAACTTCTTAAAATATTTATAAAGTACTAAAACATAGAGCGCTACAAAAAGTAGAATCAACTTTAGAGGAAAAATCATGTCATGGAAAGATGATCTTGAAATCCCCTTTCCCCCCAAACTCAAAATTTTAAAAAATTCTACTTTGGAAGCTTTTTAAATTTTTCTAAAGCACTAAGAGCGCTACAAATATCAGAATCAACTTTAAGAGGACAATTTATGTCATGGGAAGATGTTTTTGAAATCCCCCTTCGCCCCTAACTCAAAATTTTATAAAATTCTAGCCTTCTTTTCCATGGGGGGGGGGGGGTATTTTTCCCGGGTTGTAAAGTATTTGGACAGTTTGAAGTCAGAAAATAATTATTTCTAGGTAATAGGGCCTCTAAAAAATTACAGAAGAATAGCAAGGTATCTGGAAATGTTGTTAACTAAAAAAAAACTGGTGCATTATGCAGGCCCACTGCTATAAACTGTATCAAGGAAACCAGTCATGAAACCCGTCAAACGGGCTATTTGCAATAGACCGCTATAGATAAATGATTGCAAAGCGTTGTTTCTCAATGAGTTACAATACTTAAACGATTGTTTTTTGGGGTTTAGGAGGGGAGGTACCTAGGTTAGGTTACGTATTTAATAGTATGCGTATGCTATGCTTTATCAGCCCACTCCCCTTAATTTGCAAATATATAGCCCAAAATTGTTTCTAAACTATTATATATTCATCCTAATTTATTTTATTTCATTAGCATTAACCAAACTTGACTTCTTCGCGGTGCCCGCATAATGCACCAGTACCCATTTTACCTTAATTTTCAGTTATCAGTTTTTTTTTTCTCTGGCTTTAGTTCTGAAAATGCAATTCCTGTTATTTGAGCAAAATTTTAAACCATATCAATATTTTTTTTCAAATTTAGGAAATGTATTTGTATATCTTTAGAACCTTATAGCCTAAATTGGGATTGAGCAAAGTTGTGAAGGTGAAAATGATTTTGTTGTACTTCATATTAGCAGAAGATCTAGCCTATTTTGCAATGTTTTCCTTTTATAACACATATATTTTTGAAGGTCAGGACCCTCTAGAGAGAGAAGGAGTGGAGGTAGGTACTTCAAAATACCTTCCTGGGACATACTTTAGCCTGTAGACCCATCCCTGAAAGTTTCATTTTCCTAACCTAGCCCCATTCCAAGATAGCCAAAAGTAAAATTTTACCCAAAATAGCCATAGAGTTTCCTTATCTAGGAAATAGAGCTTCCTATCTTGTCCATTGGGGTGGTTTTTATTTCCTTATTAGAAAATTTAACTGGGTTTTCTTGCACACAAGACATTCATTGAAGTCTTAAAGTACCAAGGACACCTAAAATGAAAACTAATTCATTAAATTGGTCA
>NW_028298384.1:0-4411 GCF_049724085.1 Artemia sp. Qi Xiang Cuo
GCGCATCCCTGTGGCGCTCTTTGGGATCCGCATCGCTCCCCGCGATGCTTCTCTGGCCCGTAGCGCTTCTCAGGCCCGCGACGTTTCCCCCGGCACTTCCCACAGAGCGTTCCGGACCCATCGGTGCATTCTGGGCTCCATGGACGTGTACATACGGTCCACAAACAATTGAAATATTCGCTTAGACTGTATAAGTCCAAGTGTCTCTTTTAGCCCGTTCTACAGGTTTGGTGAAATCTTCATTAGCTCACAATTATTGTAGGCCACCTCACCAGTGTTCCGATTTCCAAGACCGAACTTCAGACGAGAAAACAGTACAATTAAATGCTGTAAACCGTTAACTCAGTATATTGTCAACAATGTTTCCCCATCACTAAAATATTGGCAAGGGTTTGTAAGATTGAAAGTTATTTTAAAATATCCTTGCGCAAATTACGGGATCCATATGTGACAAATAGATAAATGGGAATAATCTCTCTCAGTTCCTTTCTCTTAAAACTTTGTGATAATCAATTGTGAAAAATAGGGGATTTTGAGTTTCAAATAGTGAGCATTAATTGACTAGAAATTACCCATGAAAAATAGTCGCTTATGAGATATCGGCGAAGAGATAGGGGGAATGCATAGAAAACAGCAATGATTAGAAAAAATAGCATTTTGAGTTTCAAAGGCAGTGATTATTAATAGAAATTACCTAAAAATATTCGCTTATGAAATATCGAAGCGATAGCAAAGATTAGAAAAGAGCGGTTTCTTTGCAAAAAATTACATTTAGATATCTCCACGGGAAGGGGGGGGGAGCAGAGAAAAGAGTGGTTTCATTGTAAAAATTACATTTAGATATCTCCGAGGGAGATAAATTTAAAAGTATGGTTGGGGGGGAGGGGTTAATATCCCACTGAGATATGTTTATATTGGGATTGAAAAGGACTGAAAAATGAATAAATAGATAAATATGAAAAAATGATCACATTTGCAAAATCCGGCTTGGCTCGGGCACCCGAAGGATCGGGTAGTGCGTGTTGGAGGGTGGACGGGGTGGCGTCGCTATGTTCTTGCGCGACTGGGCCGGCTATTTCACGATCTTGCATAGCTTTGGCATTGTAGTAAGCCGACCACTCTCTCTTTAACTTTCTGCCAGGCTATATTGGGGCTGGCACTGATGGTGCTGCATCATCATCTCTGGCTTTCTTGGAAGGAGGGGGCATGCATTCTTCATAATTTGCCTTAAAAAAAAGAGAAGAAATTAGTATCAAAATAATTTGCCCCTTTTTTTTACAGAAAGAAAGTTAGTACCCTCATCCATATAATTTTGTTTAGTTTATCTCTTTTCAGTAAAGCAAAAAGTAAAAATTTCGCGAGAAATATATTAGGCTTAGAAATCAAACGTTTTTATTAGACAATCAGTAGTCTATAGCCATAGGATAGGAATCATTGTTTCTATTTTTACCATTTAGAAAAATATTAAATTTTCCGGTCTATAGGCTTTAAATTAGATCGTTAACTCATCGACCTATAGGCCTAAATTTTGCAAACATAGGTTAAAATGCTATTCAATTTATACATAATATTAGCTTCATGCAACTCACAAAGACTTTTCTAGCCCTGCTTGCTTAATTAGTATTTTAATTTGACAGAAGAATAGTTCCTTTGACCGCGTTTGTAAACAAAACCAGAAAAAGGGTGACAGCTAATTTTAACCACGCACTGGAGTCTTGTGTCAAAACAGAACGGCATTTTCACTAAAAATTGACAGAAGTCAGTGATCGCTTTAGCTAGAAATATAGAAGGAAGGATAATTATTTCTTTTTGCGAGAATTTGTTTGTAAAACAATGGTGGGAGGGGGGGGGGGTTTGAGGGTAAAGGAATATATTTACGTTTTAGCTGAATATACTGGAGGACGTCCATGGAAAATTCGTTTGAAAATAAAAAATGTACTTACATTGTAAATTGCAGTTGCCAAGGCCTCAAGCTCCTCAATTATGTTAATTGTTCTATCCATTGTCAGGTTACTTTACTTTCTGATAATTTAATCAGATTGCATGCCCGTTATATACGAAATCTCAAGGGCGAATTGTTATGTAACGGGGGAATCATATGTAACCAGGCCTCTGATTGGCTGAGAAGGAGGATGTATCCGACTCGCTGATTGGCTGAGAAGGAAACACGTGATCTAACTGTTTCCGGGAAACTCATAACATTTGGCGAGAGCAACAACAACAAATACTATTTCTGGACACCATGACATTCACGAACGAGTACGCCATCAAGTTCTCGGGAATTCACTTCCCGCTCGAGTCCTAGATCAACAACATTGTCCCCGTTAGAATTCAATGCGCATGTGCAACCTTCATCCCGGAGTTATTACACATAGAAACATCAAATAAATTGACCTTGGACAAAGAGGTCATTGACCGATTATGCAATCATTCTCCCTAGGGAGGCTATGCCCTTATTTGGTGTGCAAAAAAGTTATAGGTGGCAGCAGGGGTGGGCAATGGGACCTCCTGATGGGGTTCTACTCTCGCCCACGTCAATCACTTCCCCAGACACACCCAATCAAAATTTTGAGATAGCCGTTTTGTTCAGAGTAGTTTAAAGGTCCAGAAATTATGACTTTGAGTTCCCAATTTAATTACACAAATATATGCATCGAAATTATTTCACAACGCGATCGTTTAAAAATATCCCCCAATCATTCAGTTATCAGGATGATAAGATACCGGTTTCGCATACTCGAATGGCAAGTTGGGACAATCTTTTTTGCAAGAATATCATTTGCAATGATGTGGGAAAGCAAACAAATTTTGCACGATCTTGTCAATTGTGAACGACTATCAGTTGAATCTTGTACAGTCAATCGTCATTTAGATGTTTATCAGTCTGTAGTTAGTTTTTGGAAGCATGTTGCCAATTCTTAAAGAAGAAGCTGACAATACTGCCTTGCAATTGTTGCCGAATTTTATACTGACATTGACGTTTCTAGCCCTTTACTGTCCAATGCTGGAGCAGAGCGTCAGTTTCTTAGTTAAAAATAACCCCACTCTGCAATGGACTCAATCCTAAAACTGTTTTTGATCATATGCATTCCACAAGAGTGATTCCTGACCCAAGTTCTTGGAAAATCTCAGATACCCTTCAAGGAAAAGCAAGTATGTAAAAAGAGTAAACTCTCAAGTTAACCATGTTCCCAAATTGATTATGTTTACTTTGCTGTATGAGTGTCTAATATGTTGTGTCTTATATCTACATAAAAAGTAAGTTTTAAATTATGTCCAAAACAATTATCTCTGTGAATTGTTTATCTAGAATTGGCTAAATAAAAATTGCCTAAAATGCATCCAAATCAATAAGAAATTAAAAACAAACTAAGGCACATCTTGACATAACTTGAGCAAATGCTCCCTAAGGATAATTTTCAACAAATATTGTGAATTTTAATGATTAAACTTTCGCGCAACTGGAGCTATATATCATGCAGTGGTAAGATATGGCCACATTAAAAAGTAAATATTTGTGTTAATATTCGTTCACTTAGAAGTCTTTATTTTCTTCTGGTTTCTTTCGTATATCTGCTTGTGATATATTTTGTCTTCCTTAAGATCCCCCTGTCCCTTTTTGCAAGTCCTGCATTTAAAAGCCAAACAAATAAAGTTTGTTGCCTTGGTTTCAGGTGTTACACGTCGGAACAATCAGGTTTCAATATTCCTTGTCCCCATCTACCCTGCCCTTTCTACATATCCCTGAAGTTTTGAGTCTATAAGAAACAAAACGATTTTAAGGCCCGTTTTCGGTTGTTGCAAAATGATGCTTTAAAAATATCAAAATTTGAAATTTTGTCTTTATAATTTACGCTTGCTTTCTTTAAATAGCATTCAAACTGGTTATGGATACCAGGTTTGCGGACCCACTTCGGCCCCCCAACTGGCTTCTCCGTTCCAGAAAAAAATGCGTGGTGCTTTCAGCCCGACAAAATCGTTGGAATATTCAAACTACTTGGAAAAAAAGGGTTTAACCTACTATTTTAAGAATTACCAATTTTCATTTTGTGAAATGTTGTCCCTTCGGTCAAAGTAAATTAGGAGAAAATACTCAAAACAATCAGTGTTTCCACTTCTACTGATTTTTCGGTTGATCTACTGAATTCCTACAAAAATCCCTCTCCCGACAAAAAAAAGAAGATCCCGAAACTACCAAAAATCTCCAGAAAACTTAATCCCTGGAAAATGTAACTTTGTGGTCATTCTTTTTTTTTTAATGCCTGTTGTCTGTGGAGTTTTAGGAATATTTTCATAGGCAGCGCAATAGCGCTGCCTAAGTAAAGATCTGGAAGAAAGGAACGCAGCCACGTCACAGGCAGTTGAGACAGCACGATTTGAATTTGTTGGCACATATATGAACACTGTCCAC
>NW_028298385.1:0-4411 GCF_049724085.1 Artemia sp. Qi Xiang Cuo
GTGAAAAACTCACAAATATAGCTCTTAATATGGCTTTTCAGTGTATTTTCTAACAAAAATACGCAAAATACTATTAAAATAAGTTCCCATGGTTCTACTTAATTAGACCCTGACACTGAGCTGTCCCATAGACGAACCAGACACGACAAAGTGACGAAAAAGAGACGACTATGTAACGTCTCTTTGTCGTCTATGTTTAGTTTCTTTTTCACAGAGAAGACAATTAGTGTCGTCTCTGTGTCGTCTCTGTGTGAGTAGCACAAGTCCCTGACAAGAAACAACACTGTGTCACTGTGTCGTCTCTTTGTCGTCTCATGGTCTCTGTCGTCTAGGTTGCGTCAAATATAAAATAAACCAGATTCACAGTTTATTTGTCGTCTGTGTCGGTGTCAGAGTCTCTGTGTCGTAGCCGACAGACGACTCTGTGTCATGTAGGTTTATAATCTGCGTCGACTCGTTTTAGTTTAAGTTTCAGCATGGGTTCGTCTCGGAGGCGTCGCTGTCGTATCTATCTCGAGACCCCCCCTCCGCAAAGAGCCGCACCAGAGATGAAACAGTGACGTCACAGTGGCGTCGCTGAGTCGCCCCAGAGTCGTCAGTCGTCGACGCCACCGACACGCCGCAGTGACGAAACCGAAACGGCACAGAGACGACACCCAGACGACAGAAAGTCATCAGTCGGAGACGACACTGAAACCACACAGAGACAGATACACAGCCAAACACGACACAGACCCTGTGTATCTGTCAGTAGTCACAGAGAAGACCCAAGGACGAAACAGACAAGACCAACATCAACGCGTCACAGAGACAGACCCAGAGAAACGACACATCTCCAAACGATAGTCTCTGTTATGTTTCTGCGACGACGACACGGATACTAGTGTGTGTGAGACAGACACGACACAGAGGCCACACAGAGACGGCACTGGGTCGTCTCAGTGACGTCTCTGTGTCGTCTCTGTGTAGTCTCTGTGTCGTATCTGTGTCGTCTCTCTGTGTCGTCTCTGTGTCTTCGAGTAAGTGACGACACAGAGACGACTCTGCTCTGGTTCTGTGTCGTCTCTGGGTCGTCTATGTGGCGTCTCTGTGTCGACACAGAGACTTCTCGGGGTCGTCTCTGTGTTGAAGACACAGAGATGAAACAGAGACAGACTACACAGAGACAGAGACACAGATACGACACAGAGACAACAGAGAGACTCTGTGTCGTCTCGGCGACGACGACACCGTGACGCCACCGAGACAGTCCCCAAAGAGCCATAGCCCGAGCGACGCCACAGCGACGACACAGAGACTAGTCTGAGTGACAGCGAGACGCCCCCGAGACGACACAGAGAAGACGCAGCCACGCCGCTGTGGCGTCTCAGAGACTTCTCAGTGTCGTAGATGTGTCATCGCGGTGTCGTCTCGGTGTCTCTTTGTCGTAATCACAGAGATGTAACAGAGAAGACTCTGTGTTATGTCGGTGTCGTCTTCTGGTTTGGTGGGTATGGTCGGGGGTGGGGGGTCTCGTCGGGGTTGTGGGGGCTAGTCTGGGGTGGTGGGTAAATACGTTCCCATGATTCTAGTTCATATCCTTCAATTAGCGAGGTTAAAGCTTGGCTACAACATGGAATTGTTGGTGAAAAACTCACAAATATAGCTCTTGATATGACTTTTAAATGTGTTTTCCAACCAAAATCTTCGAAATACGATGAAAAAACGGTACTATGAATCTATTTTATTTCCTTAAATTAGGGAGGTTAAGACTTTGCAATAAAATGGAATTGTCAGTGAAAAACTCACAAATATAGCTCTTAATATGGCTTTTCAGTGTGTTTTCAGACGAAAATATGCAAAATACGATGAAAATACGTTTCCATGATTCTAAATCATATCCTTTAATTAGGGTGGTAAAGGCTTTTATAAAAACAGGGAATTTTCAGTGAAAAACTAACAGATATATCCCTTAATCTGGCTTTTGAGTTTTTTTTCCAACGAAAATACTCAAAATACGATTAAAATACGTTCCCATGGTTCTACTTCATATCTTTCAATTAGGGAGGTCAACGATTTTATAAAAAAAAGGTAATTTTAATTGAAAATCTCACAAATATATGTCTTAATATTTGTTTTCAGTGTTTTTTAAAACAGAAATACTGAAAATACGATGAAAATACGTTTCCATGGTTCTAATTCATATCCTTCAAGTAGGGAGGTCCCGACTTGGCTAAAAATGGAATTGTCGGTGAAATACTCACAAATATAACTCTTAATATGGCTTTTCATTGTGTTTTCCAACAAAATTATGGGAAATACGATGAAAATTCGTTCCTATGAATCTAGTTCATATCCTTCAATTAGGGAGGTCAATTATGACCTCCCTATGTAAGAATCTTACTGTTGCATTATAACACTTACAAACGATTATAGTGCTTTTCAAAATGTTTTGTGTAACTTATAAGACTCTGGATGTTGAAATATAAATCTCTTAAGTATTTTTAGTGCTTTTACACATGCTTTGTATAACTTATATGTCCCTTTCTTAGGATTTTTAAACACTTATCAAAGTGTTTAATTGTCTTATAATGTCTGTTTAACATATATAAGTAGCTGCCTGATACTTTATGAAAACTAAACCAGACTATACCCAAATAAACAGTCCATAACCAACACACACCAAAATAAACCCACCACCCGTATAGTCTGGTTTGGTGGGTGTTGTCGGGGTTTGGGGGTATAGTCTGGTTTGGTTGGTATAGTCTGGTTTGGTGTGTATAGTCTGGTTTTGTGGTTTTTGAATGGTTTGTTGTGTATAGTCTTTTTTTGGGGTTTGATTGTGTTTGGTTGTTTAGTGTAGTTTGTTTTTTGTATAGTCTGTGTTTTTTTGTATTTTCTGGTTTTTTGAGTGAAGTCTGTTTAGATGGATATAGTCTGGTTTCGTGGTTTTATTCTGGTTAGGTGGGTATAGTGTGGTTTGGTGGGTATAGCTCTGGTTTGGTGCGTATAGTCTGGTTTGTTGGGTAGTGTCTTCTTGGGATTGTATAGACTTTTGGTGGTTGTAGAGTCGGGTGGGGGGGGTATAGCCTCGTTTTGTTGTTATTGTCTGTTTTTTTTTTTATTTTCTGGTTTTGTGGGTATAGTCTTGTGTTGTTGGTATAGTCTTGTTTTTTGGGTAATTTCTTGTTTGGTGTTTATAGTCAGGTTTTGTGGGTATAGACTTTTTTTTTTGGTATTATCAGTTTTGTTGGGGAAAGTCTGGTTTTGTTTTTATAGCCTGGTTTGGTTTGGAGTGGCTGTTTTTTGGGGGATAGTCGTTTGTTGGGGTTAGTTGCTTGTTTTGGTGGATATAGTCTGGTGGGTGAGTTATGCTCTGGTTTTTTGGTGATATTCGTTTTGGTGTATTATAGTCGGTTTTTTGTTTTAGATTCGGTTGTTGTTGTGATATTCTGTTGTTTTTTTTATATTCGGTTTTTTGTGTGTGTGTCTGTATAGTCGTGTTTTTTAGTGATATTCTTTTTTGACTTGTAAAGTCGGGTTGGTAGTGTATAGGCTGGTTTTGTTGGTATAGTCTTGTTTTGTTTGGATAGTCTATTTTTGGGTTTCTAGTCTTTTTTTGTTTTTATAGTCTGGGTTGTTGTTTCTATTCTTGTTTTGTGGGGCGAGTCTGGTTTTGTGGGGGTAGGCGTTGTGTCGAGTTATAGACTTGTTTGGTGGTGGGTGGCGTGTCAGGATTTGATTGTCGTGTTTTGTTTTGATAGTCTGGTTTGGTGGGTATTGTCTGGTTTTGTGGGTATATACTGGTTTTTTGTGTATATTCTGATTATTTGAGTATAGACTGTTTTGTTGTGGATAGACTTGTTTTTTTGGTCTAGCCTTTTTTGATGGTCCTCGACGGGTGTGTTTTGTCTAGGCTGGTTTGGTGGGTATTGTCTGGTGTTTTTTGTATAGTCTTGTTTTGTGTGTATATTCTTTTTTTGTGGTTATATTCTGTTTGGGTTTTGATATTCTTGTGCGGTTGGTAGATATTTGTGTTGTTGGTATAACATGGTTGTGTGTGTAGATACATGGTTGTTTGTTAGCTTTTTCTGTTGGGTTGAGATTCTGTTTTGTTAGTTATATACATGTTTTTTTGTTATATTCTTTTTTTTTTAGTATATTCTGTTTTTTTTGGTATATTCTTGTTTGGTGGGGATAGTCTGGTTTGGTTGGTAAAGTCGTTTTTTTGTTTTATTGTGGGTAAAGTCTGTGAATTTGTTGATTTTCTTGTTTTGTGTGTATATTATTGTTTTGGGTGTATATTCTTGTTTTGTTGGTAAAGTCAGGTTTTGTTGGTATATACTTTTTTTTTTTGGAATGTCGGTTTTTTTGGGGAGTGTTTGGTTTTGTGGGAACAATCTGGTTTGGAGGGGATAGTCTGG
Source organism: Artemia sp. Qi Xiang Cuo (assembly GCF_049724085.1). Taxonomy (NCBI): domain Eukaryota; kingdom Metazoa; phylum Arthropoda; class Branchiopoda; order Anostraca; family Artemiidae; genus Artemia; species Artemia sp. Qi Xiang Cuo. The sequence continues at coordinate 4,404 of NW_028298385.1, forward strand.
TTTGATGG
>NW_028298386.1:0-4408 GCF_049724085.1 Artemia sp. Qi Xiang Cuo
ATTAAATAAAAAAACAAGTTTTTTAAACTGAAAGTAAGGAGCGACATTAAAACTTAAAACGAACAGAAATTATTCATTATATGAAAGGGGCTGTCCCCTCCTCAACGCCTCGCTCTTTACGCTAAAGTTTTTTATTTTTTTAAAAAATAAAGTTTTAAGAAAGAGTCAAACTTTATCGTAAAGAGCGAGGCGTTGAGGAGGGGACAGCCCCTTTCATATACGGAATAATTTATGTTCGTTTTAAGTTTTAATGTCGCTCCTTACTTTCAGTTTAAAAAACTTGTTTTTTTATTTAATTTCTGATCGTTTTTTAGTTAATGCAGCTTTTATTCGCATAAAATTTTTACTTTTCTTTTGCTAAATGGATGTCTTTACAAATTAACTTACGTAACTAACTTCTATATTCGTATATTTTTCTTCTGGCAAAAAATACAAAGTTGCAGATTTTTGCAGATATGAGCTTGAAACCTATGTAATAGGGTTTTCTGATACGCTGAATCTGACGGTGTGATTTTCATTAAAATTCTTTCACTTGTAGGGGATGTTTCCCCCTCTTTAAAAAATCGAGTAAATTTTCTCAGGCTCGTAGCCTTTGATGAGTAATACTAAACTTACTAAAATTTATATATTTAGGATCAGCATTATAAACACATTCTTTTGATACATTTATTGACATCAAAAGTTCGTTTTTAAAAGTTTCGATTACTATTGAGCCGTATCGCTTGTTTTTTTATTGTTTTTTTTATTACGTATATGTTATTACTTATATGAAGGGGTTCTCCCTTAGCCAAGACAATGGACATTACTTTAAAAGTTAAAAAAAAAATTTGATTCACAAACCCCTGAATCACAAAGACCGTTTAATTAGAATAGAGAGCTCTTTTGAAAGCATTAAAAAAACTGTAGCGAAATGAGTGAGGTTTGGAATTGGGGGAGAACCCCCTCACATACGTTATAATTTCTGTTCGTTTTAAGTTCTAATATTCCTTCTTACATTTCAGTTGAAAAAACTTGTTTTTTTTTATTTAACTTCTGATCGTTTCTTAAATGATGCTTGGAAATCCGGCGCCCCCTTCCTAGAAATGTCCCTTACCCCAAAGAAACATCCTCCACGGAAATATTCTCCAGAGTAATCTCCTCCTCTAGCCCCCCCCCCTTCCAGAAAAAATCCTTCCTGGAAATGGTTGTATACTTCCCAATAACCAATAAATAATGCTGGCAAGTCCGGCGCCCCCTTCATGGCACTTTCCCTTCCCCCATGAAAACTTCCTTCATGAAACGAGCCTTCCCTCTAGCCCCCGACCCGCGCCGTCCCCCCCCTACCAGAAAAAATCTCCTCTGAAAAAGTCTGTATACTTCCCAATAACCAATACTATATGTTAACATTGAGTAAAGTTCATAACTTTCAGCCCTCCCCCTGGGGACTTTGGGGATCAAGTCATCCTAAAAGACATTTTTATCATATTTTCGACCATGCTGAACAAAATGGCTATCTTAAAATTTTGATCGGGTGACTTTGGGAAAAAAATGAGCGTGAGAGGGGCCTAGTTGTCCTCTATTTTTTTGGTCACTTAAAAAGGGCACTAGAACTTTTAATTTCCGTTCACATGAGCCCGCTGACGATATTCTAGGACCACTGGGTCGATACGATCACCCTGGGAAAAAAAACAAAAACAAACAAACAAACAAATAAACACGCCTCCGTGATCTTTCTTCTGGCAAAAAATGCAAATTCCACATTTTTGTAGATAGGAGCTTCAAACCTCTACAGTAGGGTTCTCTAATACGCTGAATATGGTGGTGTGATTTTCATTAAGGCTCTATAGCTTTTAGGGGGTGTTTCCCCTTTTTCCAAAAATCAGACATATTTTCTCAGGCGCTTAACTTTTGATAGGTAGCACTAAACTTGATGAAACTTATATATTTGAAATCAGCATTGAAATCTGATTCTTTTGATATATCTATTGGTATCAAAAACCCGTTTTCTAGAGTTTCGGTTACCATTGAGCCGGGTCGTTCCTTACTTACAGTTCGTTACCACGAACTGTTTGATCTTTATACCACTCTTAAACTCGTTAGATCAGCTACAAACTCTTTTAAATCACTTGTTTGCTTTGGATAATTCATAAATTTTTTACTTAACATGTAAACGGTTTGATCACTTATAAATGCCTCAGATCATTTATAAAAGCTTTAGATCCTTTAGAAACGTTTAGGATAACTTATAACTGCTCTGGAAGACAATTTAGAACGTATTCCCTTGTAAATGTTTATCAAACAGTTCGTGGTAACGAACTGTAAGTAAGGAGCGACCCGGCTCAATAGTAACCAAAACTCCAAAATACAGAATTTTGATACCAATAGATATGTCAAATAAATTTGATTTTTATGGTGATTTCAAATATATAAGTTTCATCAAGTTTAGTCTTACTCATTAAAAGTTATGCATCTGAGAAAAGTCGGCTTTATTTTGAAAAAAGAGGGAAACACCCCTTAAAAGTCATTGAACTTTAATGAAAATCACACCATCGGATTCAGCGTATCAGAGAACCCTACTGTAGAAGTTTCAAGCTCCTATCTGCAAAAATGTGGAATTTTGCATTTTTGTCAGAAGAAAGATCACGGATGCGGGTTTATTTGTTTTGTTTTTTTTTCCTCAGAGGTGAACATATCGATCCAGTAATCCTAGAATATCATAAGAGGGCTCATTTGAACGAAAATTAATAGTCCTAGTTCCCTTTTTAAGTGACCAAAAACATTGGAGTGTAACTTGGCCCCTCCCACGCTCATTTTTTCCCAAAGTCATCCAATTAAAATTTTGAGATACCCATTTTGTTCAGCATAGTCGAAAATCTAATAATTATGTCTTTTAGAATGACTTAATCCCCCACAGTTCCCAGGGGAAGGGCTGCAAGTTATGAACTTTGCCCATTGTTTACATATTGTATTGGTTATTGGAAAGTATACAGACATTTTCAGGAAGGATTTTTTTCTGGTGGGGGAGGGGCTGTAGGAGGGGGTACTCAGGATACTCCTTCCGTGGAGGATGTTTCCTTGGGGTAAAGGGACATTTCTATGAAGGGGGCGCCGGATTTCTCAGCATTATTTAAAAAACGATAAGAAATTAAATTTTTAAAAAACAAGTTTTTTCAACTGAAAGTAATAATCAACATTAGAACTTAAAATGAACAGAAATTATTACGTATATGAGGGGGTTCGCCCCCAAGTCAATACCTTGCTCTCTACGCTACAGTTTTTTTTTAGTGCTTTCAAAAAAGAGCTATCTATTCTAATTAAACGGCCTTTGTGATTCAGGGGTTTGTGATTTAAACAAAATTTTAACTTTAGAGTAAAGAGCGTGGTATTGACTAAATGGAGAGCCCCCTCATTTACGTCATAACATATACGGAATAAAAAAAATCGTAAAAAAAACAATCACTACGGCTCAATAGTAATCGAAACTTTTAAAAATAGAATTTTGATGTCAATAAATGTATCAAAAGAATGGGCTTATAATGCTGGGGGGGGGGGGGGGTAAGTATATTTGGTACTTTTCAATTATACAATAACAACTTGAGAAATGAAGTTTGGTAAATGCTAATGAAAAACAAAATATTACGAAAATACAATAGTTTAGGGTAGCACAATTATTAAAACTACCATAAAGAAATAGAGAAGAGGGGCCACCCAGAATGCATTATATTAAATATACCTATATTAAATAGGTAAATTAGGTTAGGTTACCTATATTAAATAGGTAACCTAATCAAAATATATACTAAATATTTAATTAAACTAGGCTAGCTATTGTGTATTTTCCCACGCAAGCCATGGCAATTGTCTGGTCAAAGAAGTTGCATGACTACTTTTTGTCTGATGTTTGTGTCACAATAGTTTAGTAGCACAATTATTAAAACTACCATAAAGAAATAGAGAAGAGGGGCCACCCAGAATGCATTATATTAAATATACCTATATTAAATAGGTAAATTAGGTTAGGTTACCTATATTAAATAGGTAACCTAATCAAAATATATACTAAATATTTAATTAAACTAGGCTAGCTATTGTGTATTTTCCCACGCAAGCCATGGCAATTGTCTGGTCAAAGAAGTTGCATGACTACTTTTTGTCTGATGTTTGTGTCACAATAGTTTAGTAGCACAATTATTAAAACTACCATAAGAAATAGAGAAGAGGGCACGCCAGAATGCATTATATTAAAATATACCTATATTAAATAGGTAAATTAGGTTAGGTTACCCATATTAAATAGGTAACCTCAATCAAAAATATATACTAAATATTTAATTAAACTAGGCTAGCTATTGTGTATTTTCCCACTGCAAGCCATGGCAATTGTCTGGTCAAAGAAGTTGCATGACCACTTTTGTCTGATTTTTGTGTC
>NW_028298387.1:0-4407 GCF_049724085.1 Artemia sp. Qi Xiang Cuo
AATTAGCCCTCTATGAAGTTTATACGAGCATTCCTTCCATAGCAACCATATATGCCCCCAGGGCATAACTTACAATGCCTACCCCCGGGCCCTGGGGGGCTGTGTTGACACCGGAGTTTTTTGTTATCTGAACTTTGAACTGTTTTTAACAAAAATTCTATCTCAAAATTTTTACCTGATCCATTTAGGGTGTGGAGGAGGGGGAGGGGGGTAGTTGCCCTCCGATCTCTTTTAACTCTTAAAAAATGAACAAGAACTTTCAATTTCCAATCAAATAAGCCCTCTCCGAAGTTTTTACAAGGATAAATAATTTCTGAGACCACACTGGCTAATCATGATAAACAAAAAATCGCGAAGAAAGGAAACGAGGACAATTAACAGCCAGTGAAAAAATTGAAAAATTATGCAAATATTTCGGTCAAGACCTCTGCTTGACCGTCCTCAGTGCAGAATAAAACTGATAAAAATATAAAAACAAAACCTTAAAATAAAAACACCAAACTAAAATTGGACGACCCTTTCCTAGTAACGGTGAAAGGGTAACTGAATAAAAAACACAAGTCTAAATGGCATTTCAGAATTTCATTTTGCGTAAAGCACTTTTAAAGGCTGATCGCTTTCCAGTTTGATTGTTATTGGAGACTCTATTCGATTGCACAATATAACTTTGTGGATGTATGTAAAAACGATCAGAATTAATAATTTTGTAATAAATGGGACTTAGAAATATTTATACAGTGTCTCTATTGATAGATTCCTTTTGGTGAATGTGCTTTTTTATTTCAACTGCCTCCCTGAAAACTTGCGTGAGACCTTTAACGGAGGCAACGATAGAGGCCTCGTCAAACAAAATGAAATGGTGTGGATTCTCGTACACATGTTGCGCCAAGGCGGAATCAAAAACCTCAGGCCTTTGGCGTAACCTCATTGCCTTGTCGATTGAGGACTTGTGCTCAGATAACCTCTCCCCCAATTGCTGTTGGGTTCTACCGACATAAAAACAGCCACAAGAACAAGGAATTCTATAAACAGCACTACCCAGAATGGGGCTGGTTTTATCTTTGCCACTGTTAAAAAAGTTCTGTGTAATATTTGAATTCTTAAAGGCGACGCTAAGTTTATGTTTTTTAATGATTCTTTTCAATTTGTCACTCAATTTTGGAATGTAGGGTAGAACAGTGAAAAGTTTCTTATCATCCACCAATGGGACGGTATCTGTTGGGGCTTGTGGACCTGATGCCCTCCCTCTGCCTTTTTCGTCTTCTGTCTACAATGGTCTCAAGTATTTTTATAGGGTAGCCATTGCAAAATAAAATGTCCTTAATATAGTTTAATTCTGAATCTATGTTAGGCTTTGAGCATATTCTTATTACTCGGTAAACCAAAGAAATAACAACTCCTCTTTTTATGCAGGGAGAGTGGTTGGAGGAAAAATGCAAATACCTTAGGTTTAGGTATTTGCATTTTTCCTCCCACCACTCTCTACCCTACATTCTCTACCCTACTGTTCTACCCTACATTCCAAAATTGAGTGACAAATTGAAAACAATCCTTAAAAAACATAAACTTAGCGTCGCCTTTAAGAATTCAAATATTACACAGAACTTTTTCAACAACGGCAAAGATAAAACCAGCCCCATTCTGGGTAGTGGTGTTTATAGAATTCCTTGTTCTTGTGGCTGTTTTTATGTTGGTAGAACCCAACGTCAATTGGGGGAGAGGTTATCTGAGCACAAGTCCTTCAATCGACAAGGCAATGAGGTTACGCCAAAGGCCTGAGGTTTTTGATTCCGCCTTGGCGCAACATGTGTACGAGAATCCACACCATTTCATTTTGTTTGACGAGGCCTCTATCGTTGCCCCGATAGAGGCCTCACGCAAGTTTTCAGGGAGGCAGTTGAAATAAAAAAGCACATTCACCAAAGAGTAGCTCTTAATAGGGATACTGGAGAAATTTTTCTAAGTCCTATTTATGACAAAATTATTAATTCTGACCATTTTTACATACATCCACAAATTTATATTGTTCAATCGAATAGTCTTCGATAACAATCAAACTGGAAAGTGATCAGCATTTAAAAGTGCTTTATGCAAAATGAAAATTCTGAAATGCCATTTAGACTTGTGTTTTTTATTCAGTTACCCTTTCACCGTTACTAAGAAAGGGTCATCCAATTTTGGTTTTGTTTTTATTTTATGGCTTGGTTTTTATATTTTTATCAGTTTTATTCTGCACTGAGGACGGTCAAGCGGAGGTCTTGACCGAAATATTTGCATAATTTTTCAATTTTTTCACTGGCTGTTAATTGTCCTCGTTTCCTTTCTTCGCGATTTTTTGTTTATTATACAAGCATCCCTTCCATAAGAACTATATATGCCCCTAGAGCATTACTCATAACGCCTGCCTCCGGGCCCTGGGGGGTTGCTTAGACACAGGTATTTTTCTTATCTGACCTTTGAACTATTTTTAATGAAATGGCTATTATAACAATTTTATCGGATAGGCTTGGGGAAAAAGGGTGTGGGGGGGGCTAGTTGCCCTCGGATAGCTTTTGACTATTAAAAATTGAACTAGAACTTTCAATTTCCAATCAAATGAGCCCTCTCTGAAGTTTATACGAGCATCCCTATCGTAAGAACCATATACGCCCCCAGAACAACACTTACAACGCCTATCCCCCGGGCCCTTAGCGGAGTTTTGTTCTCTAATTTTAGAACAATTTCCAAAAAAATGGCTCTGAAAATTTGTAGTGGATGGGTTCGGGGAAGAAAGGGCGTAGGGGGGGGGGGGGGGGGCTAGTTGCTCTTAACTATATTGACTCTTAAAAAGGGAACTAGAACTTTCAATTTCCAATCAAATGAACCCTCTATGAAGTTTATACGAGTATCCCTTTCATAAGAACCATACATGCCCTTATGGCATAACTTAGAACGCATCCCCCCGAACCCTGGGGTTATATTGACACTGGAGTTTTTCTTATCCGACCTTTGAACTATTTTTAACAAAATGTTTTAACAAAACTATTTTTATCTCAAAATTTTCATCAGATGAATTAGGAAAAAGAAGGTGCGGGGAGGGGGCTAGTTGCTCCCGGAACTCTTTTGACTGTGAAAAAGTGAGCTAGAACTTTCAATTTCAAATCCAATGAGTCTTCTATGACGTTTATAAAAGCACCCCTTCCATGCGGTCCACATATGCCCCAGGGCATAACTTACAGCGCCTAGCCCCAGACCCTGGGGTGTTGTGAAGAAATCTAAGTTTTTGTTATCTGACTTTTGAGCAACATTTTTAACTTAATGGCTATCTAAAAAATTTTTTTGGATGCTTTTAGGAAAAAGGGGCGTGGGGGGGGGGCTAGTTGCCCTGCAATCTCTTTTGACTCTAAAAAACTGAACTAGAACTTTCAATTTCAAATCAAATGAGTCATCTCTGAAGTTTTTACGAGTATCCTTTCAATAGGAACTATATATTCCCCTAGGGCATAACTTACAACACCTGCCCTTGGGCCCTGGGAGGCTGTGTCGACCCCGGAGTTTTCGTTATATGGTCTTTGAACTATTTAAAAAAAAGTTTATCAAAATTCTTATCGGGTGGGTGTGAGGAAAAAAGGGCGTGGATGGGGGGGGTACGTGCCCTCCAATCTCTTTTGACTCTTAGAAAGTGAACTAGAACTTTCAATTTCCAATCAAATGAGCCCTCTTTGAAATTAATACGAGCATCCCTTCCATAAGGCCCATATATGCCCCCAGGGCATAACTTACAACGTCTGCCTCAGGGCCCTGGGGGGGGGGGGTAGGAGGGGGGGCTAGTTGCCTTTAACTCTCTTGACTCTTAAAAAGTGAACTAGAACTTTAAATTTCCAATTAAATGAGCCCTCTATGAAGTTTATAAGAGAACCACTTTCATAAGAACCATACATGCCCTTAGGGCATAACTTAGAACGCCTTCCCCGGGCCCTGGGGGGTTGTATTGACACTAGAGTTTTTCTTATCCGACCTTTGAACCATTTTTAACAAAATGTCTATCTCAAAATTTTCATCAGATGGGTTTGGAAAAAGAAGGCGTGGGGGGCGCAAACTGCCCTCGGATCTCTTTTGACCATTAAAAAGTGAGCTCGAACTCTCAATTTCCAATCAAATGAGCCTCTCTGAAGTTTATACGAGCATCCCTTTCATAAGAACCGTACATGCCCCTGAGCATAACTTACGTCTGCTCACGGGCCCTGGGGGGTTGTGACGACACCTGAGTTTTTTTTATCTCACTTTTGAACAACTTTAACTTAATGGCTATCTCAAAATTTTTAGTGGATGCATTTGGGGGAAAAGGGGCGTGGGGGGCTAGTTGCCCTCCAATCTCTTTTGACTCTAAAAAACTGAACTAGAACTTTCAATTTCCAATCAAATGAG
>NW_028298388.1:0-4401 GCF_049724085.1 Artemia sp. Qi Xiang Cuo
AATGTATGCAAGGTACAGTGGCCGATTGAGGGACAAGTTCAAGTGTATTACGGGGACACTGATTCACTCAGGAATTATTCTAGTTTCAGTTAACAAATAATTTTTTTTAAACCCCCCAAAAATTACTGTATTTTAAATAATAATGGATAATTATATAAAAAAAACCTAATTGACAAAAATCATTTATGATGAACTATATCGATCCTTTATTTAATTTCTTAGAGAAGCAACTTTCAAAAGATGTTTTTGAAGTTATATTGTCAATAGAATATTTCAGTTGACATGGGCATGTCGTTCTTTACTGTAATGTAAGTTTCCTACATAAGGTTTTTGGAAAAGACATTATAATTATAATGGTCTACTTTGTGTTTCGATCTGACTCTATTTTTACGAATTATGGGCTATTTTATTTTTTACCATGGGACGTGATCGTCCTTTATGTAATATAGTTAAGTGGCCTATCTAATTTAATATAGGCAAGAGGTCATTTTTTATTATATTACAGTGCCAAGCTATCTGTGGAATTACTAACCTTAACTATAATTAAGTGGCGTATAAAATTTAGTATAGGCAAAAGGTCGTTCTTTATTATAACTTTCTATATGACGTTATATGCCCCCAGAGCATAACTTACAACCTGCGCCCTGAGGGTTGTGGGGGGTATTAATATTTAAAACATAATTTCCGAACCCTACAACTCCTTTCAAAACAGTGCTGTATAAATTTGTTGTTGGAAAGTGTTTGGGGAAATTTTGGGTAGGGGGGTGGGGGTGGCATTCGCCCTTCGATCACTCTTGATTATTAAAACTGTTCTGCAGTTGCCAGTCCATACCTTGGAAGCTTTTCATTAAACTGACAACATTTCTTTTGGATATTACTATGAAGCTTTGCCAAAGCATTTCTAACCGACTTTTCAACAGCATCCGCTCTTTCAAAGAGAATTTTAATCTGTAATTTTGAATACTTTTCGTGATCCTGGTAAAACATGCGTAACATGTTTCTCAATTTACAAAGATCAGCCTGCATTTTTGCCATCTTCTTGTATTTCTGAATGTAATTTTTCCCTTTGTCCTTATGCGTTCTTCGGTACAACCTCGCAGAGAATTTAATTTTTTCATTATAGCTTTTGTCACCCCAGTATCTACCCATATTCTGGTAGCAACTTTTTTCTTATATATTTTTCGGTAATCATCATCATTGTGATAACGTCACTTGATCTTTTATCTAGCCTGCTCAATTGTTGCTTCTCTGTAATCTTCATCATTATCATACCGTTCCTTACTCTTTTGTTTGGCTGTCTCAATTTTCGCATGTCTATAAACTACATCATTATAATAACGTTGTTTGTCACTATTAATTATTACTTCTAGATACGCCTGGTCGGTTCAATACCTTTGTTTTTCTCTTTTCAAAATGCTATCTCTGTTTTTTTGGTAGTACAGTTTTTTTAACTTGCGTGTAGCTTGCTAGATTGAAACCATTATGTAACCATTAGTTGAATGTTTAAGTCACGTATCAAGGATTATGAATCTAACAAAACCTTAAACTGATTTTTTAATTTTCTGTTTTTTTTTTAGTCTAAATTAAAATATTAAAACTATTGTTCAGAAACCATAAATATTTTTGAAGTTTATAACTTTAGCGATTCTGAACTAAAAAAGAAAATAAAATAAAAATTAATTTTTTCAATTTTTTCGTCACGTCGCTCATTAATTCATATATGGTTATTAGTACACAATAGGTTTTAGATATTACGTCATCTCACTTATTACGTCATAAATGGTTATTAGTAGATAATCGGTAAAATATTCTTTCTTTATTATAAAAACTTCAAAAACGCATAAAAAGTTGTTCATATTCATTTTTGTATATTTTTTTATATTCAATTTTGTTTTATTCATTTTATATTCGTTATTATGAATCTGAAAAACATTTTGGGGGAGGAGGGTTCAAATCTGCTAAACCCTTTGGATACGTTCTTGAATGTTATTAATTTACTTTAAAATGATCCATTGAACAACTCTCTACGATGTTCCAGTGCTAAGCTATCTATGGAATATAAAGTTTAAAATACAAATTTACCACGAACTGTTTTATTGCTTCAAAAATCAAATGTCTTTGAAAAGACAGCAGTATGGAAAGACATCAAAAATACAGTTTTTAGTGGAAAAATTTATCCTGTTTTAAAATAATTTGTTTTAGTTACAAAAGGTTTTTAACCGAATTAATTTCCTTTAAAATGAGCCATTTAACAACTTTCTACGATGTTCCAGTGCCAAGCTATCTCTGGAAACAAAAGAAATAAAGAAAAAAATATCCCGTTTAGGCAGAATGTTGTAGTAGCTGCCACTTTTCTTGATTTTCAAACCAATATATTTCCCTTGCTGTTCAAGCCTAGGGACAGACAGTTTCCTATACAGGGGTTTCGGACAAGGTGGTTCTAATGGTGTACTTTTTGTTTTGATCTACAAAATTTAAAAATTAGTTTTTTTTATGCTAGATTTTAGATACTCGACACAGGGTATTGTGTACTTAATAATTTTAAACCTTGAAAAAATATGGTCTCACTTGAAAGGAAAAATAGAAAGAATAACCAAAAACAATATCAAAATAGAGCAATACAAATTTCTACTAATAAAAAACTTTACTACACAAAAAATAAAGCTAACATCCTGAAATATCAGAAAAGTTTATTTAAAAGAGATAAAAATGCCACCGAACGCAATAAAGCTCGAGCACGCGTAAGGATTGCTACTAAGATGTCTTGTGATCCAGGATTTAAGAAAATGAGATTGGGAAAATTGAGACAGCCAAACAAAAGAGCCAGGAACGGTATGATAACGATATAGATTACCGAAACAAACATAAGAAAAAAGTTGCTACCAGAATAATGGGTAGATACTGGGGTGACAAAAGCTATAATGAAAAAATTAAATTCTCTGCGAGGTTGTACCGAAGAACGCATAAGGACAAAGGGAAAAATTACATTCAGAAATACAAGAAGATGGCAAAAATGCAGGCTGATCTTTGTAAATTGAGAAACATTTTACGCATGTTTTATCGGGATCACGAAAAGTATTCAATATTACAGATTAAAATTCTCTTTGAAAGAGCGGATGCTGTTGAAAAGTCGGCTAGAAATGCTTTGGCAAAGCTTCATAGCAATATGCAAAAGAAATTGTTGTCAGTTTAACGAAAAGCTTCCAAGGTATGGATTGGCAACTGCGGAACAGTTTATAGATGCAATGGAAAATGTTCGACAATACAGTGAATATACGGAGGCGTACTTCTTAAGAAAATTCATATATTAATTTTGGAAGGAGCAATTGCAGTTTATGTAGCAGCAATAAAAATATATATACAATCATACCTATCAACAGCGAAGGAAAAGCAATGTTTTTCAATTTTATAATAAAGAACGAACTTTAGCCTATACTAACTGAAATGTTTTCCGGGTTGCAGCGGTAGCTAGCAACCTAGTAAGAGACGATCACGTCCAATGTTAAGAAATATAAAAACCCATAGTTCCTAACAAAGGAATCAGATCAAAACAAAAAGTACACCATTCGAACCGCCTTGTCCGAAACCCCTGTATAGGAAACTTTCTGTCCCTTGGCTTGAACAGCAAGGAAAATCTATTGGCTTGAAAATCAAGAAAATTGACTTTAACCACGTTATTCTCCCCAAACGGGATATTTTTTTCTTTTTTCTTTTTTTTTCTTTTCCACAGATAGCTTGGCACTGGAACATCGTAGAGAGTTGTTCAATAGCTGTGAATTTGGGTTGAAAATTTTAAATATAAAAATTTTATTTAGCTGCAAATTGCAAAAATATTTATGATGTCCGAGCTATAATTTTAATTTTTTAACTCAAACCAGAAAAATACCTGAAAATTTTTAAAATTAGTTTGGTTTTTTACATTAAAGAATGAAGTGTAGCCCATAGTAACTGAAGTATTAAAAGGAGTCATTATATAGATTACGATGCAAAACATACTTATGTTTACATAAAATAGTATAACACAAATCAAAAAATTCGTGGTAATGAACTGTATAGTAAGAGCGACTCGTCTTAAAGTAACCGAAACTCTAAAAAAACGGATTTTAATATCAATAGATACATAACAAGAATCAAATTTTTATACTAATTTCAAACATTTAAGTTTCATTAAGTATCAAAGGGTTTAAACGCAAAAATTGTAAGAATATTTGTTTCCAGGTTGTATCTTGGACAATTGTTAGAACTATTTTAAGTGCAAATAGTTAAAGCATGTTTGTATTAATACTTACAATGTAAGAAAGACAAATTGCTTTTCGTTAAAAAAGAAGTGTCTACCATCTCGGACAAAGTCTATGTATTTGAGAATGTTGTAAAGGTATTGCTACACGGTCTGTATTTAAT
>NW_028298389.1:0-4390 GCF_049724085.1 Artemia sp. Qi Xiang Cuo
TTTCCTGATAAAAAATATATTTTTGAGGAGGATACCCCCCACAACCCTCAGGGCAAGGGTTTTAAGTTATGCCCTGGGGGCATATAAGGTTTTTATAGTATGCTTTGTCTTAGAAACTTCAAAACTGCTTCATTCAATTGGAAATTAAAGAGCTAGTGCCCTTTTTAATTGTCGAAAATGATTGTATTGTAACTAGCCCCCCTCCCCCCACGCCCCTCCTTTCCCCAAACAAAACCCAGAAAAATTTTCAGATATCACTTTTGTTGAGCTGAGTTGATTTCCTGATAGAAAATATAATTTTTATGTTGACTCTCCCCCACATCCCTCACCGCAATGGTTTTAAGTTATGCCCTGGGGGCATAGAAGGTTTTTAAAGAAGGTGTTGTCGTAGAAACTTCAAAACAGGCTAATTTGATTGGAAATTAAAGGGCTCGTGCCATTTTTAATAGTCAAAAATGATTGGAGGGCAGCTCGCCCCCCCCACGCCCATGCGGGACCCCCCCACAGCCACACAAAATTTTGAGATATCCATTTTGTTCATCGTAGTTGTTTCCTAGATAGATAATACATTTTTGAGGAGGAGACTCCCCCACAACCCTCAGAGCAATGGTTTTAAGTTATCCCCTGGGGACATATAATGTTTTTATAGAAGGCATTGTCGTCCTAAATTAAAAACAGGCTCATTCGACATGAAATTAAAGGGTTAGTGCACGTGTTCATAGTCGACATGTATGGTATGGTCCCAAGCCCCCTTCCCCCCCCCCCCCACACCAATCATTTCCCCAAACACATCCAATCAAAACTTTCAGATAGCCATTTTGTTCCGCGTAGTTTATTTCCAGGTAGAAAATATATTTTTGAGGAGGACACTCCCCCACAACTATCAGGGGACGGGTTTGAAGATATGACCTGGGGTAATATAATGTTTTTATATGCGTTTTAGTATAAAATTACAAAAAGGATATTGCTTTTTTACATATAATTTATCTTGCCAATTGTCAGATTCTCCTTTAGGTGAGTTCCCAGAGCCCCCCCCCTATGCCGAGTATGTCGCCAACCCCCTACCCTCCTTAGTCTGCGATAGCCATTTTGTTCCGCGCCGTTGATGTACATAGATACCATTTTATTTTGAGGAGGACACTCCCCCACAACCTTCCGTGAACGTTTTTTAAGAGGCCCGGGGTGCATTTAAGGTTTTTATATAATTCTTTGTATCATTCAATTAAATATATTATATGTTGTGTTTACATTAACAGGTATAGTGCCATTTTTAATTTTACATAGTTTGGGTTGTGAAACTAGCCCCCCCCCCCACGCCTATCAGTACGCTCCACCCCGACCCTCCCCCGTGTGTGAGTTGCCGTTTTGGTCAGTGGAGTTGATTTGACGATTTAAAATATCTTTTTGAGGAGTACAATCCCCCACAACCCTCCGTGCAAAGGTTGTATTATAGGACTTGTTTGAAGATCAGGTATTTATACAAGGAATTGTTTCATAAAATTAAAAAATTTATACTTACTTTTTATATTTTATGGAAATGGAAAAGTTTTTTATAAAAAATTAATTTGTGGGCCGGTCGCCCCCCCCCCTACGCCCCTCCGGTAACCAAAAACATAACCTCCAACTGGGGAGTGTGCCCTTTTGCTACGGGTCCCTTCTTTCCTTATTTAAAATTTTGTTATTTGGAGGCCACTCCCCCAGACCATTCAGGGCACTTGTTTTTTTTTCAGCCTTGGGTGAATATTAGTTTTTTATATTCTGAGTTTTAGTAGAAAATTAAAAAATGTTACTTTATTTTTGTCTTTCACAGTTTTATTTCCATTGGTTATCTTCAAAAGTTTTGGGAGGGCCCCGCGCCCCCCCCCCTACGCGTATCATTTCCCCTCACCCCTCCCCTCAAACTTTTGAGCTAGCTTTTTTGTTCAGTGTAGCTGAAGTCTAGATAGACAATATGTTTGTGTGGATGACACTCACCCACCCCACTCGTCACGTGTTTTAAGCTCGTACCGGGGGGCATACAGGGTTTTTTATAGATTGAGTGTTATTATAACATTAAAAAATGGAAATTTAATATGTAAATTCATTGGGCTAGTGACCTGTGTACTTTTCAAACTTTATTTGTGGGACCCTAGCCCCCCCCCTCCACGCCCAGTATTCCCCCTACCACATCCAATCCAAAGTTTGAGATAGCCATTTTGTTAAGCTTAGTTGATTTCCAGATATAAAATATTTTTTTGAGGAGTACACTCCCCCCCATCCCACCGGGCACGTGTTTTAATTAAAGCAATGTGGGCATCTATGGTTTTATTCGTTTTCTTTGTATTAGAAAATACAAAAAAGGCACATTCTAGTTGAATGTCCTAGTGCTTGTGCCCTGTTTAAGAGTCGACAGTGATTTGAGGGCAACTCACCCCCCTCACGCCCACATTTTCCCCAAACACATCCAATCAAAAATTTAAGACAGCTATTTTATTAAAAGTATTATTAAGTTCTGGAAATTAAATCTTTGAGGTTTATAACTCCCCCACATCCCTCAGGGCCCGGGTTGTAATTTAAGTATTCTCCGAATCCTTCATATTATTTCTTATGGAAGGATGCTCGTATAAACTTTAGAGAGGGCTCGTTTGATTGGAAATTGAAAGTTCTTGTTCACTTTTTAAGAGTCAAAAGAGATTGTAGGGCAACTAGCCCCTCTCCCTCTTCCACGCCCTCAATGCATCAGATAAAAATTTTGAGATAGATATTTTGTTAAAATAGTTCAAAGTTCTGATAACAAAAACTCCGGTGTCGACACAGCCCACCAGGGCCCAGGGGTAGGCGTTGTAAGTTATGTCCTGGGGTATAACATTAAGGGGGGTTTATAACTTATGGGAAGGGGTTTTGTACGGGAAGAACACATAGGAAATCTATTATGATTATCCAATTATAAGGTTAAAATACATACTCTGTGATAGATGCAAAATTGCTTTGGAACACAAATTCCTATTAAGGTCAATTCCAATTAGCCGTGATCACTTTGTGTCAGCAAGTGAAATGGTCTAAACCCCCTTATTGGAGCTATTTTTTCAATCCATTCATTGTTGTCAATCGCTGTCCACAAGTTATGCAAGCTGTCTATTGTTAAGGAGGCACACTTGTGCCTCTATAAAGAGGCGACCCACCACAATGTTAAGCGATTTCAGGTCCTAGAGGTCGCAGAGAGACGGCGGTAATCGCATTTTGTAGCCCAAGCTCAAACTAAGAAACTTGCAAAATTTCATCCTCCTCCGACTTTATCTTCATGGGGTAAACTGGGCCGGAAGTTTGGACCCTCCCACCACACCCCCCTTTAACGTTGTCTGATTGGGCTGAAATTTAGAGGTTAAGCTTTCCTAGGACCCGGGAGCTTATCCTCAAAATTTCCGCTTAATCCGATCACTCCTTCCCTGTTTTCAAAAAACCAAATATAGCCACTTAAAATTCATCATCATTTCTTTTTTTTTTTGTTAGCCACGCCTACAGGCCACAGTTGGCACCGGATCCGGTTGAATGAGGACTCATTCGAAGCAGAATTCGACCTGTTAGGGCCTTTTGATATTTTCAGACCGAAAAAATTATCCCCCGAATTTACATTTACGAAAAACCTCGTTTTCCTATATTAGCCCATGTTAATTTTTCCCTCCACAACCCCCCTTTAACGTTGTCTGATCGGGCTGAAATTTAGAGGATAAGCTTTCCTGGGGCCTGGGAGCTTATCGTCGAAATTTCAGCTCAATCTGATCACTCCTTCCCTGTTTTCCAAAAACCACATATCAAGATTTTTGGGAATTTGCTTGCGTCGAAAATACCTTATATTTGCTAAACAACAATTTACTATTGTGTTTGTATAGTCCAGCGGCTGAGACTTCAGACTTTCAATCGGAAAACTCGAGTTCGATTCACCATCAGAGCAACTTTTTTATATACTTTGAAAAGAAACTCAGTTTCTTTTTTAAATTATTTGAAAAAAATTACGTTTTCTAAAGAGTTAAAGAGGCTGAGTTACAAGGTCGACCCTTAAAACGTACAGGGATTAGGAGGCACAGTTGGGGGGCTGTTAAAGAGGCTGAGTCACAAGTTCGAACCTTAAAACGTACAGGGATTAGGAGGCACCCTGTACGACGTGATTTGAGTATTCAGGAATTAAAAGCCTTAACACAAGAATGTTCAAGAGCGGGGGTTTGGGGGCGGCAGCCCCCCAACTTTAACTCCTGACACGATCAGCTAACAGTTAGTCAAGCAATAATAAGTAATAAACTGTACAAAAACGTGCAGAAATTATTTGAAAAAAACTACGTTTTCTAAAGAGTTAAAGAGGCTGAGTTACAAGGTCGAACCTTAAAACGTACAGGGATTAGGAGGCACAGTTGGG
>NW_028298390.1:0-4382 GCF_049724085.1 Artemia sp. Qi Xiang Cuo
TAAGTAGAGATGACCCTATTGATCCGAACATTCCCACGTGGTTTATGGTTTTGTCAGTGAGAATGAAAAAAAAGGAATTTTATCACTTGGAAAAACAGGACTTTTCTCGCATTTATGGTTGTTTTCATGGAGGGTTATGTGTGTTGGTCGATTTATTTGATGTTTTTCTCGGATGTCAACATCAAATTATGGATGTTTAATGGTTTTTGTCAGTGAGAATTTGAAAAACATGAATTTTCTCACTTTAAAAACCATGAACTTTGTCACATTTATGTATGTCAACAGCAATTCTTGTCTGTTTTTATGGTTTTTGTCACTGAGAATCAAAAAACAGGAACTTTCTCACTTGGAAAACCATAAACCACGTGGTCCTGTCACGAGTAAGGACACCTGTGCTGTCGACCTCAATTCACCTATCGTGAATCAATAATCCCCCTTAGAAACAACAAATTAATTTTCCCTTTCTTGACAGATCGATCAATCAATGACATCATCTGTCAGACTTTAAAAATTTTCGCATAGAAACATTTCTCCAGGAATAGATCCAAAATCATTAATGTCTTTGCCTCGGGAACAGTTCTACTGGTCGAACTCCAAAGGATATTAATAACCAAAGGCCATGGAAACAATTAGGCAAGAAACATCTTAGCGATGAATTGTTTTAGCGCGCGAGAAGGTTTCATATTAATTTGAAATGCGTTAACACAGAGATGCCAATAACAAAGGAACACGCTGAATTTGCGTTTAGGGATTATTTGGGCGAAACCGTTTTAGACAGGTTATTGAACTATTTCGGCGAAACAGATAGAGACATTTTAAAAGAAGAGTTTTGAAGAGATTTTAGAAGAGAATTTAAAGGTGAAACTCTGTGGTCGTTATAATACACAAGTTTCATTTTGAACAGTGTTGTGAGGTCCTCTAACCCAACCCCAAAGGGTTCCAATCCTCCTACCCCAACCCCGAAGGAAGCCCCCGGTCCTCAAAAGCCCCCCCCCACCCAAGCTCCCAAAGGCTCTCCACCGGTTCCCCAAATGTCCCCCAGGCCCCCAACTGTCCCCCCGGACCCACAAAGGCCCCCCAAGCACCCAAAGGGCCCCCGGCGCCCCCAAAGGCCCCCCCCGACCCCCAAAGACCCACCCCCGGCCCCCCAAAGGCCCAACCAGCTCCCCAAGGACCAACGGGGTCCCAAAGGTCCTCCACCGGCCCCCAACTGCCCCACATGCCCTCCCATGGTCCTCAAAGGCCCCCCGGGCTCCCAAAGGGCCACCGGCGCCCCAAAGGCCCTCCACCGGTCCCCAAATGTCCCACAGGCACCCAAAATCCCACCCAGACCCCCAAATGCCATCCCCCAAGACCCCCCAAGCTCCCAAAGGGCCACCGGCGCCCCCAAAGGCCCACCCAGACCCCCAAAGACCATCTCCGGGCCCCCCCAAAGGCCCATCGAGCTCCCAAAGGATCAACGGGGTCCCAAAGGTCCTCCACCGGCCCCCAACTGCCCCAAATGCCCTCCCATGGTCCTCAAAGGTCCCCCGGGCTCCCAAAGGGCCACCCGCCCCCCAAAGGCCCACCACCGGTCCCCAAATGTCCCCCAGGCACCCAAAAGCCCACCCAGACCCCCAAATGCCCTCCCCGGACCCCAAAGCCCATCCCCCGGTCACCAAAGGTCCCCCCGAGCTCCCAAAGGACCAATCGGTCCTCAAGGGACCCACAGACCCTCAAAGGCTCTCCCCGAGCACCCGTCTTTCGTTGATGTGAGTTGTCTGAAATCTATGATTTGGGATGTGTAGTTTGCTACTTCAGGCTTTTCTGAGCAGGATTTCTTAGCCATTCGTAGGTGTGTGGTGTCTGAAACCTATGATTTGGGATGAGTAGTTTGCTATTTCAGGCTTTTATGAGCTGGATTTCTTAGCCATTCGTAGGTGTGTGTTGACTGAAACTTATGATTTGGGATATGTAGTTTGCATTTTGGACTTTTCTGAGTTGGATCTCTTAGCCTATCATATGTTTGCTCTTTCAGAAAATTATGATTTGGGAGGTATAGTTTGCTTTTTGGACTTTTCAGAGCTAGTATTCTTAGTCACTCATAGGTGTTTGTTGTCTGAAACTTAGAGTTTGGGATGAGTAGTTGGCTATTTCAGACTTTTCTGAGCTAAGGTTTCTTAGTATTTCATAGGTGAATGTTGTCTGAAACCAATAGTTTGGGATGAATAATTTGCTTTTTGGACTTTTCAGAGCTAGGATTCTTAGTCTTTCATAGGTGTGTAGTGACTGAAACCTATGATTTGGGATATGTAATTTGCTATTTCCGACTTTTCATAACCGGATTTCTTAGTGTTTCGTAGGTGTGTGGTGTCTGAAACCTATGATTTGGGGTGTGTGGGTTGCTATTTTTTTGACTTTTCTGAGCCGGATTTCTTAGCCATTCGTAGGTGTGTGTTGACTGAAATCTATGATTTGGGATGGTTAATTTGCTATTTTTGACTTTTCTGAGCTAGATTTCTCAGCCTATCATGTATGTATCCTTTCAGAAAATTATGATTTAGGAAGTGTAGTTTTCTTTTTGGACTTTTCAGAGCTTGGATTCTTAGTCACTCATAGGTGTTTATTGTCTGAAACTTCGAGTTTGGGATGAGTAGTTGGCTATTTCAGACTTTTCTGAGCTACGGTTTCTTAGTATTTCGTAGGTGACTGATGTCTGAAACAAATGTTTTGGGATATGTAAATTACTATTTCGGGCTTTTCTGAGTTGGATTTCTTAGTATTTCGTAGGTGAATGCTGTCTGAAACTTATGATTTGAGATATGTAAATTACTATTTCGGGCTTTTCTGAGTTGGATTTCTTAGTCTTTCATAGGTGTGTAGTGTCTGAAACCTATGATTTGGGGTGTGTAGATTGATATTTTAGACTTTTCTGAGCTAGTTTTCTTAGCCTTTCATATGTATGTGTTGTCAGAAGATTATGATTTGGGATGTGTAGTTTGCTATTTCAAGCTTTTCTGAGCTAAGGTTTTCTAGTATTTCGTAGGTGAATGTTGTCTGAAACCAATAGTTTGGAATGTGTAATTTGCTATTTCCGACTTTTCATAACCGGATTTCTTAGTCTTTCGTAGGTGTGTGGCGTCTGAAACCTATGATTTGGGATGTGTGGGTTGCGATTTCAGGCTTTTCTGAGTTGGATTTCTGAGTCTTTCATAGGTGTGTAGTGTCTGAAACCTATGATTTGAGGTGGGTGGTGTACTACTTTTGAACGGTCAGGACTGAACATTTTACAATGCCATTGGGGACTGTTGTCTGGAATCTATAGTGTGGGATGACAAGTTAGATATTTTGACTGGTTTGTCCTATTGCTCCTATTCATTAATATGGTTATGCTGTCTGACAAAGACGAAGTATTATGTGTAATATGATATTTATGACTTTTCTAAACAAGATTTATTATTCTTTATTAGGTGTGTGGTGAATGAAACCTATGATTTGGGGGTGTGTATGAGTTATGAAAAAGTCGGAAATAATATACATATCCCAAATCATAGGTTCTCAGACAACACTTTGACAACTGGCAAGAAAAGTCAAAAATAACTGAAGCTAGTCATCCCAAGCTATAGGTTTCAGCAAACATGAAGGCTAAGAAATCCAGCTCAGAAAGTCAAATAACATCAACCATCCCAAATCATAGGTTTCATTCAACACACAACCTACGAAGACTATGAAATCCAGCTCAGAAAAACACAAGAACCACAATGTTCTAACAACACATACCCATGAAACAAGAAACCTAGCTCAAAAAGTCAAAATACAAACTACATATCCCATATCATAAGTTTCAGTCACCACACACCTATGAAAGACTAAGAAATCTAACTCAAAAAAGCCCGAAAAAGTAATTTACATATCCCAAATCATAAGTTTCAGACAGCATTCACCTACGAAATACTAAGAAACCTTAGCTCAGAAAAGTCTGAAATAACCAACTACTCATCCCAAACTCGAAGTTTCAGACAACAAACACCTATGAGTGACTAAGAATCCTAGCTCTGAAAAGTCTAAAAAGCAAACCTCCCAAATCATAACTCTGAAAGAACATATGACAAGCAAATCTAGCTCCAAAAAAATCAAAAAATAACCATCCCAAATCATAGATTTCAGTCAACACACACCCTACAAACAAAATCCAGCTCAAAAAAGTCAAAAAATACAACCCACACATCCCAAACATAGGATCAGACACCACACACATACGAAAGACTAAGAAATCCAGTTATGAAAACTTAAATAGCAAATTTCATACTCAAATCATAAACTTCAGACAACACACACCTATGAAATACTAAAAACCTAGCTCAGAAAAGCCAAAAATAGCAAACTATTCATCCCAAACTATA
>NW_028298391.1:0-4357 GCF_049724085.1 Artemia sp. Qi Xiang Cuo
AAAAAGGAGTCAGATCAAATTCAAAAGTACACCATTAGAACCCCCTTGTCCAAAACCCCTGTATAGGAAACTTTCAGTCCCTTGGCTTGAACAGCAAGGGAAATATATTGGCTTGAAAATCAAGAAAAGTGGCAGCTACTACAACATTCTGCCTAAACAGGATATTTTTTTTTCTTTTTTTCTTTTTTTCTTTTCCACAGATAGCTTGGCACTGTAACATCGTAGAGAGTTGTTCAATGGCTCATTTTAAAGGAAATTAATTGGGTTAAAAATCTATAGTAACTAAAATACATTATTTCTAAAAGAGAATAACTTTTTCCACCATTATAATAAAGATCGAACTCTTCCATGTACTAACTTGCATAGGCAACTTTACTATAGTTAAGATTACAGTATTTATATTATACATCATTATAAATTATAAAAGGTTCGAATGTTCGAAGATTATAGAGTTAAAAATTTTCCCACATCGGGAACCGAATCCGGGCCTGTTAAGTGAAAGTTAACTATCCTAGCCACTAGACCATATGGGACCATAAAGAAGTATGATTTAAGAACCATATGCATATTATTATTTTATCATACCAATTATAATAAGGCCAAAACAAAATCGTCGATCCGGGTTGCAGCGGTAGCTAGCAACCTAGTAAGAGACGATCACGTCCAATGTTAAGAAATATAAAAACCCATAGTTCCTATAAAAGGAGTCAGATCAAAACAAAAAGTACACCGTTAGAACCGCCTTGTCCGAAACCCCTGTATAGGAAACTTTCTGTCCCTTGGCTTGAACAGCAAGGGAAATATATTGGCTTGAAAATCAAAAAAATTGGCTTTAACCACGTTATTCCCCCCAAACGGGATATTTTTTTCTCTTTTCTTTTTTTTTTGTATCCAGAGATAGCTTGGCACTGGAACATCGTAGAGGGTTGTTCAATAGCTCATTTTAAAGGAAAATAATTGGGTTAAAAATCTATAGTAACTAAAATAAATTATTTCTAAAAGAGAATAAATTTTTCCACCAAAAACAGCATTTTCGATGTCTTTTCACACTGCAGTCTTTCAAACATAATCGTATACCAGGGGTAAGATTTGAACCCACGCCTCCGAAGAGACTGGTGGCTAACACCAGTGCCTTGGACCACTCTCATAAATAAATATATATGTGAATTTGGGTTGCAGCAGTAGCTAGCAACTTAGTAAGAGACGATCAGTCCAATGCTAAGAAATATAACAAAACTCCTAAAAATAGAGTCAGATCAAATTATAGTAAAGAACAAACTTCAGTCCATAAGAACTAAAACAAGATTATAATTAGCTTTGGTATAAAATACTGTCAGCGGTGGGATTCGAACCCATGCCTCTGACTTGACGGGTCGCACCTTAAACCGCTCGACCACGCTGCCTCACATAACAATGCCGTTATAATGCCATTATAAACGCCATTATAAATGACGAATACGTAGTTTTCATCGGTTATAATAAAGTACAATAAAAGACGATCATTGGAATAACAAACAATTGCATACATTAGAATTAGCTAGCTACTTGATTTTTTGAGACTAGTCTCTTACTATTTCAAAGAAGAAAAAGCCGCAGGCTTTTTCCTGTGTGTAATCAGTTTATTATCATAGGCAGCACGCTAGCACTGCCTGAGTAAAGAACGATGTAGGCACAATGTGTTTTTTCTTCTTCATTAATTACAAAAGGCACTAGATGTTGTAATTTCCTTTAAAATGAGCTATTATACAGCTCTCTATGATTTTCCAGTGCCCAGCTAGCTGAGGAGAAAAATCAAGCGGAAAGAAAAAAATATCCCGTTTGTGGAGAATAACGTGGTAAAAGTCAATTTTCTTGATTTTCAAGCCAATATATTTTCTTTGTTATTCAAGCCAAAGGGCGATAAGTTTCCTGTATAGAGGATTCGGATAAGGCGGTTCTAATGGTGTACTTTTTGTTTTGATCTGACTCTTTTTTTAGGAGTTGGGGTTTTTTATATTTTTTAACACTGGACGTGATCGTCTCTTACTAGGTTGCTAGCTACCGCTGCAACCCGGATGATATAGTTTTATTGATGCAAGAAGTATGGATTCATTGATGTAAGAAGTATGGAAATATGGAAATATAATAAAGATCAAACTCTTCCCTATACTAACTTGCATACGCAATCCGGGTTGCAGCGGTAGCTAGCAATCCGGGTTGCAGCGGTAGCTAGCAAACTAGTAAGAGACGATCACGTCCAATGTTAAGAAATATAAAAACTCCTAACTCCTGAGAAAAGAGTCAGATCAAAACAAAAATTACACCTTTAGAACCACCTTGTCCAAAACCCCTATTAAGGAAACTTATCACTCTTTGGCTTGAATAACAAAGAAAATATATTGGCTTGAAAATCAAGAAAATTGACTTTAACCACGTTATTCTCCACAAACGGGATATTTTTTTCTTTCCGCTTGATTTTCCTCCCCAAATAGCTGGGCACTTGAAAATCATAGAGATCTGTATAATAGCTCATTTTAAAGGAAATTGCAACATCTAGTCAATTTTGTAATTAAAAATAAAATACTTTTTAAAGTAGAATCAATTTTGTCAAAAAAATTGCATTTTTGATGTATTTTCATACAGCAATCTTTTCAAAGATATTTGAATTTTGAAGCAATCAAATATAATAAAGATCAAACTCTTCCCTATACTAACTTGCATACGCAACTTCACTATAGTTAAGATTACAGTATTTATATTTTTACATTAAAAGACGATCACTGAAATAACAAACCATTCCATAGATTGGACTTAGTTAGCTACTTGATTGTTTGAGTTTCGTCTCTTACTATTTAAAAGAAGAAAAAGCCGTAGGCTTTTTCCTGTTTGTATCTATAGTTAAAAAACGAACTGAAGTCCAAAGAAACTGAACACTGTGGTTCATTCATAATATCTTCATTATTTTAGCTAGAATGTAAATAAACAAGTTTGTTTTTAAAATTTTAAATTGAAAAGATAGTGCTTTTAATTCAACATATTAAAAGTTCTCCCCGACGGGGAATCGAACCCCCTTCTCCCAAGTAACAAGTGGGCATACTTACCATTAGACTATCGAAGACTTATAAAATAAAAGTTACATATAAGATATGATAATAATTTTGTAATCCGGGTTACATAAAGGCTCGATCATCGAATTTTTACATTAAAGAACGAACTTTAGTCCATAGTTTATATTAAAGTTACAGTAAGGACCGAAGTCTATCTCATAGTAACTGATACAACTGATCCAGGTTGCAGCAGTAGCTAGCAACCTAGTAAGAGACAATCACGTCCCATAGTTAATACTAAAGTAACCCATAACTCCTGAAAAAAGATTCTGATCAAAACAAAAAGTACACTATTTGAACCGCCTTGTCCAAAACTTCTATAGAGCAAACTTACCGTCCCTTGACTAGAATATTACATAAAGGTTACATAAAGCATCGATACTGTAAATGGTGATATTGTAAGTATCCGGGTTGCAGCGGTAGCTAGCAACCTAGTAAGAGACAATCACGTCCAATGTTAAGAAATATAAAAAACCATAGCTCTTAAAAAATTATATAAAAGAGTGAACTACATCCCATAGTGTGTGATTATTTGAAGTATCGGTATAGTTAATCCTAATCCGGGTTGCAGTGGTAGCTAGCAACCTAGTAAGAGACAATCACGTCCAGTGTTAAGAAATATAATAACCCATAACTCCTAAAAATACAGTCAGATCAATCAAAAACTACACCATTAGAACCGCCTTGTCCAAGACCCTTATATAGGAAACTTTCTGTCCCTTGACTTGAACAGCGCAAGTGAAATATATTGGCTTAAAAATTAAGAAAAGAGGCAGCTACTACAGCATTCTGCCTAAACGGCATCTTTTTTTCTCTTTTTTTTTCTTTTCCACAGATAGCTTGGCTCTGGAACAACGTAGAGAATTGTTCAATGCCTCATTTTAAAGGAAATTGCTAGATCTAGTGCCATTTGCAATAAAAAAAATATTTTTAAAATAGAATCATTTTTGTACGAAAAACTTCATTTTTCATACACAATTTATAATAAAGATCGAACTCTTCCCTATACTAACTTGCATATTACATTAAAAGACGATCATTGGAATAAAATACCACTGTATACATTGGACTTACTTACTCTTCTTTTGGACTTAGTTCGTCTCTTACTATTTCAAAGAAGAAAAAGCAGTAGGCTTTTTCTTCTTTCGTAAAGGAAATCTCTAGATCTAGCGCATTTTGCAATTAATTTTTTTTTTATTAATTATTTTTTACGAAAAACTTAATTTTTTATATACAATATTGATCAATGACGTCAAAGTCGCTGGATGTAG
>NW_028298392.1:0-4350 GCF_049724085.1 Artemia sp. Qi Xiang Cuo
AAACATTCCAAAGTGGGAAAAATCCTATTTTTCAAGTGAGAAAAATCCTGTTTTTTCATTCTCAGTGAGAAAAACCATCTCCCTAGGGACTCTATGCCCATATATTGACTCCCGTTCGGAGTACTAGGGGCCTCTCTACTTTTTTCTGTGTTTTAATATTGTTTTAAAATTGATTGAACATTTTTATTACAATAAGCGTAATCCTTTAGATATATTGTTTAGGACGACCTAGGTGTTTGCGCAATTTAATCACTCCTTCTTTCTTTTATCGCTAGAAATACCTTGAGAACAATCAATAATATTATTTGGCATCACTTCCTAAAATCATTATAA
This sequence comes from Artemia sp. Qi Xiang Cuo, assembly GCF_049724085.1. Lineage (NCBI taxonomy): Eukaryota > Metazoa > Arthropoda > Branchiopoda > Anostraca > Artemiidae > Artemia > Artemia sp. Qi Xiang Cuo. The sequence continues at coordinate 334 of NW_028298392.1, forward strand.
AGTGTGTGCCGCCGTTAAGATAAAAGAAAGAGAAAATGGGTTGTAATTTCGGGCGAAAAATAAATTCCCAAAAGTATTATGTGACAGTGATGTATGCACTGTCACTGTCATTACGCAAGATGTGTGCTGCCAGTGCGTAAGGTGTGTGCTGTCGTTAAGTTACAAACAGGGATTCCTCACGGGTCCTGACACATGGTTACATAAAATTCTATCATCCATTTTACACTTGCCCGTTTAAAACGGGGTAAGTCGTGTGACGTCACTGAAGTCCAAAGGGGTGTGTCGGGGGAATCTCACCATTTGAAATAAGATTGCGTCAAGCATTTTACACCTGGAAACAGGAGCCGCATTGCACAGGTGCGACGGCTTGAGGGGCTAGTAACTCCACTTATAGACTCCCTATCTGACCCTTTTTAAATCCCATGCTAATATTTCTATCTGACCGTTTAAAAGGCGAGGCTGTATCGTGGGAATCTTGGCAGCTGAAATGATACTGCGTCAAAAAACATGGAACCTGGGACAATATTTCACGGGTGCAAGGGAATAGGAGCTCCATTTATTGCTACTTGTGTATTATAGCGACCCCAATCTGATTAGCCATATAAAAAATACTGAAATACCTGAAACCAGAAAATCTAGCCAGGGGATATTGTGAGAATCTTGCCGGGGCCATGAATCGAGAGAAATGGCAGTTGCTAGGGGTAGAACACTTGGGGATTGTTAAGGGGCGTCTGCCATCTAGATAAAGGTCTGCGCTTGAAATCCTATGCTAATTTCCCTATCTGTGTCTTTAAAATCCTATGCTATTTTCCTATTTAAAGCACGAGGGTATATCATCGGAATCTTTCCATCCGACCGCTATAAAAAGGGCTCGCATAAGAATCCTATGCAATTTTCCTAGGGATGCAAGTAGTATGTACATATTGAATTTGCTTAGACATATAGGAACTACCATGCTATTTGCTTAGACATATAGGAAATACTTTTGTTTAGACATATAGGAAATACTTTTGCTTAGACATATAGGAATTACCATGCTATTTGCTTAGACATATAGGAAATACTTTTGCTTAGACATATAGCAATTCCCATGTTATTTGCTTGCAGGTATAGGACCATGCTATTTGCCCAGACATATAGCAATATCCATTTTATTTGTGGAGACATATAGCAATTTCTACGTTATTCTATAGAAGCTCTACACCTTTTCAAAGAGATTCAGAGCTCCCTCACATGGCCTTATACTTTGGGTAGACTATGTTATATCTTGTGCTAGTTGGATATTGCATAATATGTTATGAAGGACAAGTTTTCTGACATAATTTACATAGACTAGATTTCTACTTCATGATTGCATACACTATTAGAGATATCAAAATGATATCTCATTTGCATTAAGCTAACTCAATTTGTGGAAAGCTATTTCATTTGCACAACTCTGCTCTGATTGAATTGTCGCCGACAATGGGTCGAAAACGACATGTAATCAATGCTAAGCCTTTTGTTATTGCGAGGGGATTACCCAATTCACTTCTTAGTGTTAACTGACAGAGTTCCAAATACGAACATTTTGAAAAGCAGACAGTTTTTTTTTTGTTTAGCATTTGTAAAAAAGGGGTAATTAGTGATTGGAAAATTTTTTAACATGAAATCTCTGAATAAAATATTTGTGGAGGGATGGGATGATGGGAGAAGGATTTCTTAGAGTACTGATAGTGCTGTACTATGGGTCGACTTGCTAGCCAAAAAAAAACCCGTATGGTTGACTTGAACTAAATCAAAATACACTAAGTGCAAGCAGATTTTCAAAATGTATGAAGGTGGAGAAAAAAAGGATTATACTGATTTGCGGTTAAGGTAACCCCGAAGGAGTTGTTAACTCAGGTAATTTGTTATAAATTTGAAACAACATTAGTCTATGTAAAATGGCTAACGACGATAGAATGAAAATTTGACTTGACCTAGCTTTACCTTTCTGATGTGGTCTCTATAATACACAAGTGATGTTTGATAAGTATTGTCAATTTAAAATAGGATCTTACGTTCCCTTCGTTCCCCCATTTCTGAGGGCAGGGGAGAAGAGGGGGGTCAATTTTGGAGGGAAAACCAAAAATACTCAGAATCGAAAATAAATGAGATCTGCCTCAAGGGGAAGGCTCAGAGGCCCTTCGTTCCCCCCATTTCTGAGGACAGGGGCGGGTGAGGGGGGAGTCAACTTTGGAGGGAAAACCAAAAATACTCAGAATCGAAAATAAACATGATCTGCCTCAAGGGGAAGGCGCGTGAAACTATTGCAGTTTCTATAATAATGAATGAATTTCAAAAGCAAATATAATTTTCATTGAATACTTTTCATTTAAACTTAAAATACACTAAAAGATGGTCCCCATGAAACTATTGCAGTTTCTATAAGAATGAACGAATTTCAAAAATAAACGGGATCTGCCTAAAGGGGAAGGTGCGTGAAACTATTGCAGTTTCTATAATAATGAATATATTTCAAAATCAAATTTAATTTTCATTGAATACTTTTCATTTAAACTTAAAATACACTAAAAGATGGTCCCCATGAAACTATTGCAGTTTCTATAAGAATGAAGGAATATTAAAATCAATTTAATTTTCATTGAATACTTTTCATTTAAGCTTAAAATACGCTAAAAAATGGTTCCCGTGAAATTATTGCAGTTTCTATAAAAATGAATGACTTTCAAAATCAAATTAAATTTTCATTGAATACTTTTCATTTAAGCTTAAATTACGCTAAAAGATGGTTCCCATGAAACTATTGCAGTTTCTATAAAAATGAACGATTTTCAAAATCAAATTTAATTTTCATTGAATGCTTTTCATTTAAACTTAAATTACGCTATAAGATGGTTCCCTTGAAACTATTGCAGTTTCTATAAAAATAAATTATTTACAAAATCGAATTTAATTTTCATTGAATACTTTTCATTTAAGATTAATATACGCTACAAGATCATTAAAATCAATTTAATTTTCAATGAAACCTTTTCATGTACTCTGGAATGAATTGCTTTCAAAAACCCAGATTACCCGATTGAAAATAAATTGTTATCAAGAAATGACTAACAATTATTTTTTGGGGGGGATAGAGTGATGAAAGTTTTGATATCTCAGACTAGTGATAGGGTTGTATTTTGATACAATTTGCTTTCTAACACACGGAGGAATTGTTGGAAAATGAAGTTTTAGCAATAAATGTCTGAAACGTATTTTTTTCTTTAATTTTTTTTATTGGACTAAATTCTTTTTGGACTTCGAAATTATTCAACTTTTTTTTCCGTATTTTAAAATTACATGAAATATCCTCATGACTCTAAAAATTGTACTCTATGCTTGCCCAGAGATACGATGCGGCTTTCCCACTGTTACTCTATGGCCGATTATCGACACTACTTAGTTTATTGCATGTATTAAATCAGTAATTTTTACACAGTGGAACAATAAATACATAACTAATGTCTCTACAAAGTGAAGATGAAGCACTTTAAGAAAGTGTGTTCACATGATATTGATATTTTAGCATTGAATGCTGACAAGGAGAATTATTTAAACTATGAAATAAGTACAAGTGGTAGCACTATCGGAAACGTATGCGTGCATTGTCATGACAATAAGGACTGAATTTCTTTGGAGTACAAAAAAATTCAACTCTTGTGATGGTGGATATGCGAGATTGAGATATCCGGAGATGATTGCACTCAAAGAGAATGCCAACATAAAAATAATAGTTGATAAAGAGGGGCATCTTCTTGCTAGTGCTTGTGGTAACATGTTACCCAGTGTTAAACCATATCGTCAGCTTTCGGGTATTAGCATTCAAATGAAAGCAAAGACGAAAGAAAAGCCTACTCTTCTACTAATATCATAAGCCATATCACCTATTCATGCCGGAACTGTTACCTGTCGTAAAACTAGTGTGATAATAGACAGTGATATTGCTCGAAAAATAAAAATGACGCTGGCAGAAAATATCACTAAGGAATATAA
>NW_028298393.1:0-4342 GCF_049724085.1 Artemia sp. Qi Xiang Cuo
TCCCTCCGGATGAGCTACCGGGTGGAATAAAGGATAATGGAAAAAAGCATATACAGCCCCATGATGAGTTACCGGGTAGAATAGAAATAAAACTAGAACTAGCATTAAAGTTATGGTCAGTAACAAGTAAATACAATATAATAAAAATTAACCTAAGCTATTTATCTTTTTTTAACAAGCGGTCAAAGATGTAGTGTTCGAGCATTTTTGTGATATCCAAAAATGCTTCAGTCCTCTCCTAAAATACAACATAAAACGGCAGCGCGAACCTGCTGCCTATGAATCCAATTGAATGAGCCCTTTTGAAGTTTCTACGACTACACTTTCAATAAAAACTTTATATGCCCCAGGGCATAACTTACAACCCTTGCACTGACGGCTCTGAGGGAGTTATCATCCTATAAGACCTAATTTCTAGAACTTTCAACTACGTTGAACAAAAGTGATATCTTAAAATTTTAATTTGATGTGTTTGGGAAAATGGTGGGCGTGAGAGGGGCGTTAGTCGTTATCCCATCACTTTCAATTATTAAAAAAGCCACGACCACTTTCAATTTCCAATTGAATGAGCCTTTTTGAAGTTTCTAAGACAACGCTTCCAATAAACACCTTATATGCCCCAGGGCATAATTTATAACCCTGTTATTGCACAATAAAATGCGCAATAAGTGCGTAATACCATTAAGATAAAATAAAACACACAATAATCCTGGCCAAAACAGTGTAAGACCTGCATTTCTCATCGTTTACACCCTAGCAGAATATTTAAGATAAACACAGTTTTGAACCAATTTAAAATCCTGAGACATAATTATTTATAGCAAATTAAACCAAATAATCGTAAATTAAGTGTTCACAGATGGGACTTCTGAGCGTTTAGAACTAACATCCAACTTTCTGTGTCTTTATACGAGGGGACGGGGGTCGCACGGACCCTCTTTTCAGAAAAAAAGAAACAATTTGACACTGTTTTTTGCGATTTACATATAAATTTAAAAAGAGTCCTGTTTCAGAATTTTTTCCTCTTTTGGGACTCTAAAAATAAAATAGAGATTCGAGAACCCCCTGCTCCACTCCATATACCATTTGCACCTGCATATGCCTACTTGTTTCCCTACATATACCTACAACCCCTAAATATACCATTTACACCTGTAACCTTTTAAACTGAAATCAAACAATTTATTACAGGAAAGAGCTCTAGCTAAGGAAAGGCTCTAGGATAGAAAATAATGAGTAAATCAGTTTAGAAAATTCTCTTAAAATTAAAAGATGTTTGAGCACGGTCTTTAAAAAATAATCCATAAATTTTTTTCATTAATTTTTTTACATGAACCAAAACTACAAAATTAAACTCGACTATACACATATCACACTTCTTCCATACTAGTTCAAAGAGTAAATAAAAAAATAATCACTGTATATTAACTCTTGTTGTACCTACGGATGACGAAATACATAACGAAATATAAAAAACGCTCGTGGGCAAGCTGATGAATTCACTCGTTCCAAATAAAGTTAAAATTTTCGACACTCATGGTGTTCCATTTTCAATTAGTAAAAGTTCTATTAAAAATAGAGCAAATAAAATGGAGCAAAAGGGACATTTTATTACCACAGCCAATCGGACCGAATCGTACCTACTCTAATAACTAGTGCTGTCCTAGTTTTGCTCCGGGTAGAATAAAGGATAACGGAAAAAAGCATATACAGCCCCTGGATGAGTTACCAGGTAGAATAGAAATAAAACCATAACTAGGAGTAAAGTGATAGTCAGTAACAAGTAAATATAATATAATAAAAATTACCTATTCTGAAACTAAGTCTTTAAACATACTCCAGAGCATTGGTCCCACGCATCCTATCATGGACTCAATACCGTTGGAGAAGATCTGAGTTCTTTCCTAGAATACAACATAAAGCTTGAGAAAATAGAAAAACTACTTTCAACTCTAGATAGCCAGTTTCAGTCATTATAACTTCGGGTGTCTACTATTGAGGAAAACGCGGAATGATTACGAACAAGATGATTACACCTTGTTAAAGGTGTTCAGATTAAGCATGAGCACTGTTCTGTTTTTCTGAAGAAACAGAAAAAAATAAACAGAGCTTGAATGAAACAGAACAGAAAACAGCTGTTTTCGTTCAAAAAACATCTGTTTAAACAGCTGTTTTTCAAACACCTAAAGTTTAAAGAAGAAAAAATTGTAAATGAAAAAGCTTTGTAATTGTAAATGAAAAATGAAAAATGTAAATGAAAATGAAAAAAGTGTAAATGAAAAAGCTTTGTAAAAAGCTGAAATTGTGAAATGAAGCTTTGTAAAAGCTTCCCTGAAGCTTTTACAAAGCTTCAGGGAAATTATAGAAATAAAAAAGATAATATATGGGGGTACTAATAGGTAATGTATTCGTCTATTGTAATAGGTAACTGCCCCTGGTAAGGTGTGCCTGTGTGAAACTACATTGTATATTGATACCTCAGGCTTGTAGGTTTCCTTGTTCCCGTCCTTTTCCCCGCTGTGGTCGCTATTGCCTTACTACTACCGCCTTCGAATTCCGATCCGAATACTTTTTTTTAAATTGTATGTATTAGGCTACTCCTTGTGGGCCCTCAAAATGCCATTAGATCTTAAATGGAGCCCCCTGACTTCACGTGACCCGCCCTCGCACCTGTACAATGCGGTTAGCTGTTTCTACTAGAGCCCTGTTTTTAGGCAAGATTCAAGCCCTGGCAAGATTCCGAGAAGAGCCCTGTTACCTCACGAAATCCCTAGCAAGATTCCGAGCAGATAATTATTTATAGCAAAATAAACCAAATAATCGTAAATTAAGTGTTCATAGATGGGACTTCTGAGCGTTTAGAACTAACATCCAACTTTCTGTGTCTTTATACGAGGGGGACGGGGGTCGCACGGACCCTCTTTTCAGAAAAAAAGAAACAATTTGACACTGTTTTTTGCGATTTACATATAAATTTAAAAAGAGTCCTGTTTCAGAATTTTTTCCTCTTTTGGGACTCTAAAAATAAAATAGAGATTCGAGAACCCCCTGCTCCACTCCATATACCATTTGCACCTGCATATGCCTACTTGTTTCCCTACATATACCTACAACCCCTAAATATACCATTTACACCAGTAACCTTTTAAACTGAAATCAAACAATTTATTACAGGAAAGAGCTCTAGTTAAGGAAAGGCTCTAGGATAAAAAATAATGAGTAAATCAGTTTAGAAAATTCTCTTAATATTAAAAGAAGTTTGAGCAGGGTCTTTAAAAAATAATTTAAAAAAGAATCAATGTATTTATTTAATTATTTTTTACATGAACCTAAACTAAAAAAATAAAATCGACTATACACATATCACACTTCTTCCATACTTGTTCAAAAAGTAAAAAAAAAAATCACTGTATATTAACTCATGTTATACCTACGGATGACGAAATACATAACGAAATATAAAAAACGCTCGTGGGCAAGCTGATGAATTCACTCGTTCCAAATAAAGTTAAAATTTTCGACACTCATGGTGTTCCATTTTCAATTAGTAAAAGTTCTATTAAAAATAGAGCAAATAAAATGGAGCAAAAGGGACATTTTATTACCACAGCCAATCGGACCGAATCGTACCTACTCTAATAACTAGTGCTGTCCTAGTTTTGCTCCGGGTAGAATAAAGGATAACGGAAAAAAGCATATACAGCCCCTGGATGAGTTACCAGGTAGAATAGAAATAAAACCAGAACTAGTAGTAAAGTGATAGTCAGTAACAAGTAAATATAATATAATAAAAATTACCTAATCTTAACAGAAAACTGTCTCTTTAAACAACCGCACGATATTTGATCCCACTAATAGCCCAAAGCACTGCGCCACCCGGGAGAAGACATTACTTCTTGTCTAGAATACAACATAAAGTTTGAGAAAATAGAAAAACTACTTTCAACTCTAGATAGCCAGATTCAGTCATTATAACTTCGGGTGTCTACTATTGAGGAAAACGCAGAATGATTACGAACAAGATGATTACACCTTGTTAAAGGTGTTCAGATTAAGCATGAGCACTGTTCTGTTTTTCTGAAGAAACAGAAAAAATAAACAGAGCTTGAATGAAACAGAACAGAAAACAGCTGTTTTCGTTCAAAAAACATTTGTTTAAACAGCTGTTTTTCAAACACCTAAAGTTTAAAGAAGAAAAAATTGTAAATGATAAGTTTTGGTTTATTAGCAGTACTATTGCAGCATTTTTTAAGCATAAAATACAAACTCAAATTAGAATTTTGTACAGTTTGATGGCTCTTCCCTTGAGGGTCTTCAACAGGGTCTCCCTGTTGAAAAAGAG
>NW_028298394.1:0-4333 GCF_049724085.1 Artemia sp. Qi Xiang Cuo
AAAAAAAAAAATCGTATTTTGATTTTTTTTGTTTTGAAAAATACTGTAATCTTATCTTTTTGTTTGAGTATTTCCAGGATTAATACAATTTATTTTCCACTCTAGGACATAAATAATTGGTTGAGCAGTATGATTAACATACTAACTTAGATACTTCTGAGTTGGCTTATGTTCGTGTGAAAATGCTATTACTGAATATCTATACTTTTTTTTAGTACTCTGTCAAGTCCATTTTTTGCTCAAAGCATTGACCTCCCTAATTGAAGGATATGTAAGAGTAACCTGGGAAATTATTTTCATCGTATTTTGCTTATTTTCGTTGTAAATTAATCTGTCATAAGAGCTATATTTTATAGATTTTCAATGTCAATTCCATTTTTTGATCCAATCCTTTAAATCCCTAATTGAATGATATGAATTAGAACCATGGGAACGTATATTATTATAATTTTGCGTATTTTCTTTGTAAAATAAACTGTCATAAGTTCTAAATTAGAGTGTTTTTCACTGTAACTTCCATTTTTTTAGCCAAGCCTAGTCATACCTAATTGTAGGATCTGTCTAAAACCAATGTGAACGTATGTTCATTGATTTGAGCTTATAGTCGTAAGAATTATCTCGTTAAAGACATAATAAGAGATATATTCTTGAGAGTTTCACTTACTATTATATTTTTTTAGCCAACCCTTGAAATACCTACTTGAAGGATATTAATGAGAACAATTTGTAAGATTTTTCATCTTATTTTGCTTTTTTTCGATGGTATTATCTATTTATTATTATATATATTTTTGTGTTTTTCACTTACAGTACCATTTTTTTAGCAATGCCTTGAAATCCCTAATTCAAGGATATGAATTAAAAACATGTTAACTTTTTTTCATCGTTTATTTCTTTTTTTCGTTGTAAATATATATGACTTAATAGCTATAATTGATAGATTTTCACTGACAATACCATATTTTGATCAAATCCTTGACATCCCTCCTTGAAGGATATGAATTAGAACCATGGGAACTTATTTTAATCGTATTTTGCTTATTTTCGTTGTTAAATGCACTGTCTTAATTTCTCAAATATTGTGTTTTTCTCTTTCAATACAATTTTTTTAGCAACGCCTATTAATCCCTAATTGAAGGATATGAATTGAAACCATGGGACCGTATTTTTGTCTTATTTTTCTTACATTCACTAGACAATAAACAGCATACACCGAGTTTGATAGCTCATCTTGAGTGTTTAAATTTAAATACCATATTTTAAGCAAACCCTTGAAATCACTAATTGAAGGATATTAATGAGTACACTGTGAACTTATTTTCATCGTATTTTACTTTATTTCGTTTGAATAAAATCTGTCATAAGTTCTAAATTTGAGTGTTTAACACAGTAAATACAATTTTTTTAGCAAATCCTTGACCTCCCTCCTTGTAGGATCTGAATTGGTAACATGTGAGCTGAGTATCATCTTTTATTGATTCCATACGTGGGAAAAAACACTGACTAGCAAGCTACTGTGATTTCTTCTCGTGTACTTCACTGACAATTCTATTTTTGTAGCCAAGAATTTTAATCCCTAATTGAATGATATGTATGTGTAACATGTTAACGTATGTACATCGTATTTTGCTTTTTTTAGTTTGAAATAAATATGTCTTATGATCTATTTTTTTGATATTTACAATTACAATACCATTTTTTTAGCCAATCTTTGAAAAACCTCCTTGAAGGATATGAATTAGAAAAAAGTGCGCGACTTTTATGCGTAGTATGATTATATTCGTTAGTAGAAATGGGGGTACCAGCCCCACGAGAACACCGTGCTGCCATCTACAATTTAGTTTAATGCTGATGGGACATAATTTATTCAAGGATTATCGATCGAGTCTAAGGGGGGTGTGTCATGGTCAATCGATCTGTTGTTGTTGTTGTTTGGCCACGTGTAATGGCATGAGGAGTGATTTACATAATCGATGGGGGGATTATTGATTCACGAGCGTGGGGAATTATGAAACAATATGCTCATAGAGTCACTGGGGGGAAAGATTACGTAATCGCTCAATGACCTCTTTTTCCATGATCGATTTATTTGATGTTTCTATGTGTAATAGCTCGGGGGACGAAGGTTCCACAAGCGCATTGAATTCTAACGAGGACAATATTATTGATCTGGGATTCGAGGTGGAAGTGAATTTCCGTGGATTTACATAATCGCTGGGGACATTATTGATTTACGAAGGGGGGAATTAAGAAACAAACATGGCTTCATTGTTGTTTGGCTAGCTTAAACTGAGAAATTGATTTACATAATCGCTAGGGGAAATTATTGATTCACGATGGGGGAATTATGAAACAAACATGACTTCATTATTGTTTGGCTAGCTTAACCTGAGAAATTTATTTACATAATCGCTATGGAAATTATTGATTCACGAAGGGGGGAATTATGAAACAAACATGGCTTCTTTAATCCTTAGTCATGAGGGATTTATTTATTATTGTTGTTTTTGGACATGTGCATGCTAGGGGTGAATGTCAAGGTGTCCTGGAATAGGAAACAGTTAGATTACATGTTTCCTTCTCAACCAATCAGAGAGTCAGATACATCCTCCTTCTCAGCCAATCAGAGGCCTGCTTACATATGATTTCCCCGTTACATAACAATTCACCCTTGAGATTTCGTATATAACGGACATGCAATGTGATTAAATTATCAGAAAGTATTTTGACACAGTGTAAACAACTAGAATGGATAGAACAATTAACATAATTGATGAACTTGAAGCCTTGGCAGCCGCAATTAGCAATGTAAGTTCTGTTTTCATTTTCAAACGAATTTTCCGTGGACATCCTCCAGTATATTCAGCTAAAACGTAAATATATTCCTTTACCCCAAATCCCCCCCCCCAAACCATACAAACATCATTATAATCAATGGAAAACATAAAATATATTCTTTTACCCTCAAAACCTCACCCCCCCCCACCATTGTTTTACAACCCCAAATTCTCGCAAAAAGAAATAATTCTCTTTTTGTTAAATTTTGACTTTTATCAATTGTAATCTTTTCTCTAACTGAGACATCCATCGCTCTGTTGTTATTAGCTCACTCTGATTTGACACAAGACTCCAATGTGAGGCATATAATTAGCTATCACCCTTTCCGGCTTACAAACATGGTCAATGGAACTATTCTTCCGTCAAATTAAAACACAATGATGCAATAATTAAGCTAAGACCTACACAACCTGTATGGAAGTAGAGAAACAAGTTATTTTCGAATTAGGGTCTAACAATATCCCCCCCCCCATTGTCTTACAACCCCAAATTCTCGCAAAAAGAAATACCATTTTGATACATTCCTTCCCTCTATATTTCCAGCTAAATCCCCCCCCGCCTCCCACTCTAAGACACACTCCCCTATGCTATCTTTATAGTCGTTAGAAGACTATAAAATATGCTCTGTTTAACCATCTAAACCCCCCACTCCTTACGACTTTAATTATTGCAATAGAAATAATACTCTTTTTATCGATATTTCCAGCTAAAGTGACCGCTGACTTCTGTCAATTTTTAGTTAAAATGCCGTTCTGTTTTGACACAAGACTCCAGTGTGTGGCTAAAATTAGCTGTCAACCCTTTTAAAGCACTTCCTGTAAAAGGTTTCTCAGATCAAAATGGGGTGTTTTTCTCCTGTCAAATTAAAGCGGTTTCATGCAGACAATTACAATTTATTAACCGTAGGCATATATAATCTCTTTTTGGAGAACCGATGAAATCTCGTTATTTTCAAATTAAGATCTAACAATATATTTAGGACATTGGCGAAAGGGGGAGGGGACCATCATTTTAAAATGAAAAACAAAACTGTTTCTTCGCGTTTGGGCAGTAAGAGAACCCAGGGTTTCTAAGAAAAAAAATTAGCTTTATTATGTGTACATTTACATCCAAGATTGTAATTTAGGCGTATAAGCTGCTATGCTAACAATCTTTTTTCTATTTTAAAGACCTATAGACGGGAAACATTAAAAAATTTTCTCAGCATGGTAAAAATAGGGGCATTTCTTGCAAATTTTACCTATTGCTGTGCTGTTGGGTTTAGGGGGGGTGAGCTTCTTAGTGATAAATTCATGTCTAGAAAAAATTATATGGATGATGATTCTAACTTTATTTATATAAAAAGGGGCATATTATTTTGAAACTAATTTTTTCTCTTCTTTTTAAGGCCAATTATGAACAATGCCACCCACCAAGCACGAGGGCTAGGCTAAATGAAGTGACTCCTGTAGGAGTATCACGGCCTTCCGTCATAAGGTTTCATTTTCTTGATTTT
>NW_028298395.1:0-4331 GCF_049724085.1 Artemia sp. Qi Xiang Cuo
TGAGTGGCGCATAATACACAAGCACCAAAATTTCTTCCCCCTACGGAAATTCAAAAAATAAAACTCAAACAAAATTCTCAAATTTGGGAAGGCTTATTTTCTACGGGAGCTATTTTTCGGGGGGGGGGGGCACCGGGAGTATTTTCCACGGGTAAGATTGGGAGGGGGGTATTGTCCACGGGGGGAGGGAGGGGGGGGGGGGTAAACGCCTAGAACCACATAGCCATCTGAAAATTTTCTTAAAATGAAAGCGGAATGTGTTTAATGCTAAATCTTGATCTAGTTCTAGTTGTTAAAATCAACGTTCTGATCGTAAGAATCGGTATAAAAAAATCAGTACGGTAGCTAAAATCGGTATCAATGATAACTTCGGGTTTCATAGTCTGGGAAGAGATGATGTGCACGTACAAGGCCGTATCCAGGGTTTTGATTTTGGGGGAGTTACTTATTTAGAGGTGGAGGGGCAAAAACGCATCAAAAATTTGTTTATACACATTTTTGTTACGTTTTTACAAGTCGTATTTTTTTGGGAGGGGAGGGGGGGGGGTGATACCAGCCCTCCTTCCCCTGGATGCGGCCTTGCGCATGTGAAAATAAAAGTAACATAATTATTTTTTTTTATCCAGATTAACAACATACAAACAAAAAACAAAGAGGTAATAGTTCGTGATTATTATACTTAAGTGTAGATACTAAAGATAACCAAAGAACGATTTAATCGTTCTGAATAAATCGCAACTGAATAAATCAACAAAACATTGACCGAGGAATCTGAACTATCTGAAAAAGAATTGGCGGTCTTAAATCTCGCTGACTCGAGGCAAAAAAAACATGCATTATCAATATTTTTTCAAATCTTAAATTTCGTCCATATTGTACCACGTGCTTGCTGGTTTGAGAAATGATGGATCAAAGCATAGTGTTCAACTAAATTCAGCGGATATATGTTGCATAAATTTGATAAGATTAAATTTAGAATCGCCGTCAAATTATGAACATGGACCTAGAATTTACCATTTTTTTATTATTAATTACTTATTCAAAGAGAAAGTATACAGACAGTCATTTATACAGCTTTGAATATATAAAAGAACGCTTTTGATTTAATTAATTAAAAAAAAATTCCGGAAAAGAAGTTTTCTAACGAAAAATAAAGGCCATATTAAACTTAAGATCAGAAGAAATTGAAACATACAATTGCTCAAACTCAAAACGATCAGAAAAGTTTAATATGCAAATCGAGCTTAAAACGAACAAAAATATTTCGCTATTGAACTATAATTGAAGCCCAAAACGAACAGAAATTAAATAAACAACCATAGCAAACAAACATACAACAGGTACTAATACAAATGAGTAAATAAATTTGAAACTTAAATTGACTATGCAAATGAAGCTTGAAACGAACAAAATCTCAACAAACAAGAATTTAACTTTTGCCTCTTTCTCTCACTTTCTAAAACCTACTCCGTCATTGGCACTTTACTGAAAATCGAATGTGCCTTGAACTTGAACTTGAACAAAATCTCAACAAACAATATGGATCAATGGATCCAAGGGGGGGGGTCAAAAGTGTGTTTTATAATTATACCCTTCGTCCTTTTAAGCTACTGAACGGCAGTCCAAAGGTAAAAATGTGTATACACTGACTTAATTTGTATACATTGATGTGTATGTGTAAAATGTGTAAAATTTATGTGTAAAATGTGTATACATTGACTTAAATTGACTATGCAAATGAAGCTTGAAACGAACAAAATCTCAACAAACAAGAATTTAAGTTTTGCCTCAGTTTTGCCAAGTTTTGCCTTTTTTTGAGCACTTAGTAAAAACAGATGCGATATAGTGAATTTTTTCTCTCCGATTTAGTGACTTTTTCCAGGTTAGAGTGGCAACCCTGATTGGGTGTTAAACAATTTAGTGTGACGAATAGGCCCATATCTGTTAAATAATTTTCATACCTATGCATTTTAGTTTTATACCTATTTTTAGGTAAATTTATGCTTGCTACTGGTATTGAGATATTTAGGTGGCTTTATACGTGCTACTAGTATTCAGAACAAAGAGAAGCATTTTTCATACCAAAAGATTTTGAAATGCCACATTCACACGGACTTTTTTTACATAACTACTTACAGTTTCTATTTTATGTGTTCATCTCCAGATATTGCAAATTGACTATAGTATAGACTATAGACTATAGTAATGACTATAGACTATAGTATAGCGAGACTGACAAAAATGTGATACTCCACTAAAAACTTCATAATTAAAAAAAGAAAAATTTTTTGAAATTGGCATCTTTTAGGTATGAATGGAACATAAATGGATCCAAGGGGGGGGGGTCAAAAGTGTGTTTTATAATTATACCCTTCGTCCTTTTAAGCTACTGAACGGCAGTCCAAAGGTAAAAATGTGTATACACTGCCTTAATTTGTATACATTGATGTGTATGTGTAAAATGTATGTGTAAAATGTGTATACATTGACTTAAATTGACTATGCAGATGAAGCTTGAAACGAACAAAATCTCAACAAACAAGAATTTAAGTTTTGCCTCTTTCTCTCACTTTCTAAAACCTACTCCGTCATTGGCACTTTACTGAAAATCGAATGTGCCTTGAACTTGAACTTCAACAAAATCTCAACTAACAAGAATTTAAGTTTTGCCTCTTTCTCTCACTTTCTAAAACCTACTCCGTCATTGGCACTTTACTGAAAATCGAATGTGCCTTGAAGTTGATCAAAATCTAAACAAACAAGAATTTAAGTTTTGCCTCTTTCTCTCACTTTCTAAAACCTACTCCGTCATTGGCACTTTACTGAAAATCGAATGTGCCTTGAACTTGAACAAAATCTCAACAAACAAGAATTTAAGTTTTGCCTCTTTCTCTCACTTTCTAAAACCTACTCCGTCATTGGCACTTTACTGAAAATCGAATGTGCCTTGAACTTGAACTTCAACAAAATCTCAACAAACAAGAATTTAAGTTTTGCCTCTTTCTCTCACTTTCTAAAACCTACTCCGTCATTGGCACTTTACTGAAAATCGAATGTGCCTTGAACTTGAACAAAATCTCAACAAACAAGAATTTAAGTTTTGCCTCTTTCTCTCACTTTCTAAAACCTACTCCGTCATTGGCACTTTACTGAAAATCGAATGTGCCTTGAACTTGAACAGTCTTGAAAAGTACAAATAAAATCAAACTGAATGTGTGATATATAATGCAATTAATTGGTGAAAGATCGTCAGTTCAAGATTTTATTTCATTGTAATTTTATTTTCATATTCAATGCTGCAATAACTGGAAAAGAAAATATTTGTAATATAATTCGTATTCAGTGAATCACCAATGACGTAGCAGACTTAAGACTTTTACAGGTAGGGAAGGGGGCAGTATCCAAACTCTTGTTTGTAGTGAAACTATATTTGTCTTGAACAGTCTTGGAAAGAACTAATAAAATTAAACTGAATATTTGATATATAATAATATTAATTGCTGAAAGCTCATCAGTTCGAAATTTAACTCTACTCTAATTTTTATGTTTATTTTCAATATTGTAGTAAGTACGAAATAAAATATTTGTAATATAAATCGTTTTCAGTAAAGCGCCAATGATGCAGTAGGTTTTAGACTTTTACAGTCAGAGAAGGAGGTAATACCCAAACTCTTGTTTGTAGAGATTTGTTTTCCTTATAAGCTTGATTTGTATATTCAATTTAAGTTTCCCTCGTTTTAAGATTTATTTACTCATTTCACTTATATTAGTACCTATTGTATGTTTGTTTGCTATGATTGTTTATTTATTATCTGTTCGTTTTGGATTTCATTCATACTTCAATAGCAAAATATTTGTGTTCGTATTAAGCTTGATTTGCATATTTAACTTAAGCTTAACTCGTTTTAATATATATTTATTCATTTATATTACTACCTATTGTATGTTTCTTTTTGCTATGAATGTTTACTTAATTTCTGTTCGTTTTGGGTTTCATTTATTCTTTAATAGTTATTTCTGGTCGTTTTGAGTTTGATTAATTTTAGGTTTCTATTTCTTTTGATCTTAAGTTTAATATGGCCTTTACTTTTCTTTAGAAAACTTATTTTTCGGAAATTGTTTTTTAAATTAATGTCTGTTCGTTTTTTATTACCAAAGTTTTAAGTTTTTCAAAACTCTCTATTTCAAAATAATTTTCTATTCCAAAATATATTTTTAGTTCTAGCAAAATTAACACTTTTGGCAAGTTATCATTATCATCTTTTTTCAGTTATCATTCGTTGTTCAAAGCGAAAGGACCTGTGTGTGATTTGTATTACATTATCTAAAAC
>NW_028298396.1:0-4330 GCF_049724085.1 Artemia sp. Qi Xiang Cuo
GATGGCATCTACTCTAGAATACAAGGAAATGGTAGCTGTTTGCATATTATTACCGTTACTGTTATTTCTTTATCCCCTGCACTAAATTTTAGCGGACATTCTCCCAAAATTGTCAGCTTGTGCCCTGTCACTGATTTTAGGGTATTTTGGCATCTGCTTACTCGATTTTTGACACTAGGAGGAAACCTATTAAATACTTCCTCTCGAATTAATGATTTCGATGCGCCTGTATCTAGTAAACATGGTAAATTTTGAAAACACTCGATTTTAAAACAAAGCAGAATCGGTAGATTATTAGTACTTGCATTTTTATCACAACGTCCTAAACAACACAGGCGCGTTTGTCGCGAAACAGCTCTATTGACCCACGCAAACGGGTTTTTCCATTTAAATGTCCTCCGGTTGTCCAAAATTTTCTGGAATCATACGTATTTTTATCAGCACTGCTGCTTTGGCCCTCGGTATTGTTAATTGTATGCCTCCTAGGCCTAAATTCAGGAATATCATTAGGTGTTTGTCAAGTATTATTTTTTCCCTGCCTTTCTAAATTTCTGCTCCCCTGCGTTCTGAATTGGTGTTTCGTCTTGTATTTTTGGTCTTCTTTGGGTATTTTTCGCCAGACGTCTACTGCATTGTGATTTGGTGTCACACGATTATAGCAATTGAAATTTTTTATATATTGCTTTATAATTTGCCCATTATTTGGGAGTCTTTATACGATTCTGTTTATTCTTTGTCTGTTATACTATGCTGCGTTATTTTCCTCGGGATGAGACGTTGGTCGTCCAAGGTATTTCGTATTCCATGTCATTCTAGATATAATACCATGGTAGTAATCGTTAAACGGAAAGGGGTTAGTTCATGGTGGAAAGGATTGGCCGTCCTAGTCCCTTTTTGATTGAAAGTTTGGCTCCTCAAAGTCCATCCTCTTTTGTCCCTTTTCAAATTTTTTACTTTCTTTGGGTCCTGTGTTATTTATTGACATCTGATCAAGCCTTTTCATAGCCTTATCAATTTTACCTCTCTTTTGACTATTATTATAATCCACTCTAAATTTTCCGGTTATGGGGATAATATTAGTCTTAGTAGTTTTTTTACCAACCCTTGAGGAAAATTATGTTGCTATACTTTCGGTACTATCTCGTCATTTCTACCTTTTTCACATTGTTAACACAAGGGTCTACAAATTCTTTCTGCATATTCCCTGGTACTAGTTGAGGTATTGAATATAACTCCTTTTGATCTTAGGCTCTCTGAGATGCTTTTCTCTTTGAATCTTGTTTTAAAAGATTGAATTAGAGTTTTGATGTCCTTGTGTTCTTTTTCATTAAGTGCCTCTAAAGGTTTAAGGATACTTCTCGTTAATCTGGCTTAAACGCATTCCTCTTTGAACTTAACCTCAAACACTTCATTTAGTTTCTTGAAGATCGTCAAATTTTTGATAGACTGATCTATATCCGAGTTTCCCATTTATTCTAGTATAATTATTTCAATTTCAAGTATTGTTGATAGGGAAGTTTATATCTCCTCTGCTAAAGCTATTTTATTTCAATCTACTATTTTATCTAGCCCTCTTGACCTAGATTTTTTAATGACCTTCAGTTTTTGTGATTCGTTATTTTATGGTATTTGGGTATCTTAATTGTAGATTCTATTATTCTCTCTTTATAAGGGAAATAAACTCTGGTCGTAAGGTAATTTAACTTTGGTAGTCTGTCTTAGGCTACGACCAAACTAATGAGGTGTACCGACTTGGTATGTTCGAGAGGCTAAAGGTAAATCGTAGAGAGGTTGTCTAAAATACAATACTTTTATTCATTTAACATATAATAATAATCGGATATATATCTGTCTACTGGGACTGGCTGCCCCAAGTAGACCACAAGTCTCAGAAACTACAATAATATATAATAAGATAGAGACAATTACAATGATCCGACAAAATCCAAAGGTATTTCTAATGAGAAAATAAACGGGCAAAGGTTCACCCTGCAAGTCAAAAGGTCTGTCTTCAGTCTCAAAAATCGGGGTATACATATGAAAAACTAACCACGTCCTTCCGGTACATTGACACATTTAGCCTGGAAATTGGTTATTGAGCAAGTTCCCTCCAAGCCCACACATTCCACGATTTGTATCCTTATCTTAAAAAGTGGTATTTTGAAACTTTGTTTTTGCGTCTTAATATATTTTTACTCAATTAATAATTAACTAAATTAGAAAGCTTCACCACACATTCGTTCCAACTGATGACATAGTAAACATATTTGAGGTACTAAGTGGGCAGTTTCCGGATCGTGATGACTGCACAGAGCTACTGTCTTATTTTGAAGAAACATACATAAGGGGAGTCCAGATACATGGCCGTAGGACAAGACCTAGATTCCCACCTGAGCTTTGAATCATACAAACGATGCACTAGTTTGTGAACCAAAAACAACCAATGCTACAGAAGGCTTTCATCATGCTTTAAACGCTATGTTCTCTTGCTATCACCCAGGTGTTTGGAAATTTTTGAAAGGAATAAAAAGTGACATCGGCATTCAAAGATTATTGGCCATTCTAGCACAAAACGGCATAGAAGGTATTAGAGACAAATACAAAGATATTGCTGAAAGGCTGTCTATGAAAGTTCAAGGATATTCTAATGAACCGGACGACTTAAATATCTTCGGCAAATAGCCCATGTGCAAGTCTCGTAAATTCAGTATTAATTTCGTATTAGTGAATGTTTAATCAGAAAAATTATGTGAAAAGTTCCATATGAGTGAATAATATGACTAAATTCATACTAGTAAACAGAAAAGTAGTTTATGTCATTAAGTCTGTGTGTGATTCATACAATAAACACATAACTGAAAATATTATGCTCCTCTTTTATTATTAAGGAATGTGTACTACTAGCATTACTACTACTACCAACTTACTGCAGCGTCAGACTGCTTAAGGCTAACACAGCTACACACCTCCTACTCCTTCACAATCGATGGAGAGCTTCCCTTTTAAAACCCTCCCAAGAAGTTCTTATTTCCCCTTAAATATTTCCTTTTGACATCTGTCAACTTCATTAGCTGATAACCTGGTTTTCGTTTGGGGTACTTGTCCATTATTCAGAAAACCCCCAAGTTGATTCAATTTACAGATACACGGGTTGAAACAACTGAGACGCTTGGGGAGATGGATAGGATATATATAAGTTTGGGCAATATATTTTCATATTAAGGGGGTGGGGGTTAAATATAACGGCGGTGCATGCAAAATGAAACCTAACCTAACCAAAATACCAACTCTATATATTAAATATTTAATCAAAACAAAACTACAACGTAGTTTTGGTAAATTTTTCGTTATGCATATTATTGACTTACAAATAAAGTAAGCATACCACTCGATGCCTTTTGTTATGCTCTTTCGAAATATAATAATCATTTTGTCGGAAATGAATTTTACCCCCCACCTCTATATATACCAATTCAAGGTATATATTTGCATATTACGGGGGTGGGGTGAAAGTTTAAACTTACCTCTCATTTACATCAGAAATAAAATTTGTTTTAGTGAGGGGTATGTTTACTTTATTCGTAAGTCGAACAAGGACAATCTTTGGCAATCTTTCAACCGCAACGCGTCCTAGCCCTCAGGTACTTTCTATCATAATAACCCTAGAAAGTGGGATTGAACCACATTTTTATATAGCTCTAGAACAGCCCTACAACTTTTAAATTTATATCGAATTAGCTCCTTTAAAAGTTTCAAGAATATTTCTAGCTATTAATTAAAAAAAAAGATTCTTAAAATGAAATTTTTAAAAGAAAAGTAGAGGTCATTTAAAACAGAAGTTCGATTGATACAAATAAATGTTAATATTGAAACTCAAGACGACCAGAAATTATAATTGAAAAACAAATGAAACCCGAAACGATCAGACACTAAATGAATAAATAGATCTTAAAGCGAGTAATGCTTAGATTGAATATGGAAATCCAGCTTAAAACGAAAAAAAATATCTTCCTATTGAAGTATAAATGAAACTTAAAAAAAACAGAAATTAAATAAACAATCAGTGCAAACAAACATACAATAGATACTAGTGTAAATTAATAAATAAATCTTAAAACGAGTGAAACTTAATTGAATATGCAAATCAAGCTTGAAACGAGCAAAAATCATCACAAACAAGAGTTTGGGTATCACCTCCTTCTCTCACTGTAAAAGTCTAAAACCTACTGCGTCATTGGCGCTTTACTGAAAACCAATTTTATGAAAAAAAATTTCTTTTGTAATTAATATTGAAAATAAACAATAAAATTGTAGTAACATTTTTAATTAG
>NW_028298397.1:0-4330 GCF_049724085.1 Artemia sp. Qi Xiang Cuo
ATCCCCTTCAACACACGCTGAAAGTTTCAGCTTAATACCATCCACCGTTTCTGAATCATTTCAGATGCGTCCGCTTGACAACCTGTGTGGGCATAGTCTGTCTCGAATTAGTTCCATACAGTTTCTATATATCCCACATTTTTCGCCTTAATACCCATAGTCTTCATATCAGCATTAGAATTAATAGTAGTAACCAGAGCTTTAGTGGCAGTAGTAGTAATAGAAGTACCGTAGTAATAATAGTAACAGTAGTAATGGTATGAGTAGATGCAGTAGCGCTAGGATGCAAATATTTTCTTTTGGTTAGTTCAATATCCCTCGAGACAAGCCCTGTTAGTTTAAACTTCACACACCAAATTGTTCTTAAGATATTGCTGTTACACCCTTTTGACAACCTGCATAAATACGGCGTGTTGTGATTCAGTTTACCCCCCTCAAAATTCCTTGATAATTTCACCTTCATACCCTTAGGCATAGTTGTAATATTAGTCACAGTAGTAGTATTGATATTAATAGTATTGAATAGCGGTACTACTACTAGCAGCAGCAGAATCAACATATTGCCTTTTGGCCAGTAGAAAATCCCTCCCCTCAAGTCCTGGAAGTTTCAACTTAATACAATTAGCCATTGATATGCCGATACGTTCGCTTGAAAACGTCTATACTTATATACGTCTTGAAATTTCCATCTCAATGCTCATAGCCTTACAAGTAGTTGCAATAGAAGTAGTAGTAGTAAATGTAGCGGTAACAGTAGAATTAGCAGTAATGTGCACATATTGCCTTTTGGTGACATGATCTTCCCCTTTAAGCATTCTCTGAAGGTTCCAACTTAATACCCAAATCAATTCTTGAGATAAGCTATTTTGACAATGTGCATGCACATAGCATCTTTTGATTTTATTCAAATTTCCCCTCAATACTGTAAATGGAATGGTGTGGTAATAGTAGTGGTGGTAGTATTGATAGCATGCAAATATTGCCTTTTTGATCATCTCCTTTATCATTTCCTGAATTTTCCAAATTAATATACACAGTTATTCCTGTGTTACGCTCTTTAGACAATCCTTATACGCATGACATGTTTTGATTTAGTCCAACACATCCTTCAACATTCTCTGAAAGGCTCACCTGAATGCCCTTCGTCTTTTTGAAAAGCAAAGTTCAAACATACATACCTTTCTCAATAACATATACTATGTGTGAACAATGAACGAATTGCCTACTTACATCCCTTGTCCTGAGGACTGTAGGGAGGTTGACATCCCCAAAGACATAATTACTGGACCTTTCAACAATGCTGAACAAAGTAACTCTCTTAAAATTTTGATAGGACATGTTTTGAGAAATGATAGGCTTAGGGGGGTTGATTGTCCTCCATTCATTTTTGACTCTTAAAAATGGCACTAAGAATTCTGATTTTCAATTAAATAAGCTCCATTCAATCCAAAGTTTATAGTTACTCTCCATCGTGTTTTACTTTTAAAAGGGAACTAGAACTATACATTCTAATTAAACGAGCCTCTTCTAAAGTTCCACGACCACCCCTTCCATAAAAACCTTATATGCCCCAAAGGAATAACTTACAACCCTTACCCCTAGACTCTGGGGGATTCTGTCGACCGCAAAGGCCTTATTATATGATCTTTGGAGTATTTTTGAACAAATAGCTGTCTTAAAATTTCTATCGGATGCATTTGGGGAAAATACGACGTGGGAGGGGGGTGGCTGCCCCCTGAGCACTTTGACTCCAAAAGGGCACTAGAAAATCTTATCTCCAATCCAATGAGCCCACTCTGGAGTTTATACGAGCACCCTTTCCATAAAAACCTTATTAGCCCTTTGAGCATAACTTACAACCCTTGCCCCTAGACTGGGGGATTCTGTCAACCCCAAAGGCTTTGTTATATGATCTATGATCCTCAAAGACATAATTTCCAGACCTTTCAATTATGCTGAACAAAATGACTATCTCAGAATTTTAATTACATGTGTTTTGGGAATTGATGGGCGTAAGGGGGGGGGGCTTGTTGCCCTCCAATCACTTTTGACTATTTAAAAGGGCACTAGCCCTTTTAATTTCCAACGGAATGAGCCTTATTTGAAGTTTCTATGACAACAAATGGTCATCTCAAAATTTCTATCAGATACATTTCTGGAAAATACGAGGAGGGGGGGGGGGGGGGTCACCCATCCTCCGACCACTTTGAATCTTAAAAATGGCACTAGAACTTCTAATTAATAATCCGATGAGCCCCCTCCGAAGTTCCTACGACCACCCTTTCTCTAAAAACCTTATATGCCCACAGCAAATAACTTACAACCCTTGCCCTAAGGGCTATGGAGGGGTTATCATCCTCAAAGACATCATTTCTGGACCTTTCAACTACGTTGAACAAAATGTCTATCTCAAAATTTTGATTGGATATGTTTGGGGAAATGGTGGACATGGAAGGGGGGTTTGTTGCCCTCCAATCACTTTCGACTATTAAAAAGGACACTAGATCTTTCAATTTCCAATCGAATGAGCTCTTTTCAAAGTTTCCACGACAACTCCTTCGATACGAAATGCCCTGGTCTAAAACCAAAAAAAAATAAAAAAATAATATGTTGTGCCCGTGTCGCTCTTTACTTAGGCAGCGCTAATGCGCTGCCTATATTAGCATTGGTTTGCACTCTGAAATACTCTCATATAGTCAATATTTTGGAGAGTCAGGTTGAGGTGGCGGTCATCATCACGTGGCAACACTCGTAATACACAGGATAAACACCTTTCGTTTTGGTTTGTAATGTAACTAAATATACTATTATTTGAAAAACTTATAATATTTGGTTTGATTGTTATAGGTGGGCTGGATTCGCTTTCAAGTCTACCCTATTCTTGTTTTCTCGCAAATAACAATCTGGCAGCTTTCTGTAAGCCGCAGACAGCGGAAATAGGCCCCATTTGCTCAAGAAAAAGACATTAGAGCAGTTTTTACTAAAGCTGCTCGAGTAGGTTTTACAGGTTCAAGGCCAAGCCAATGTATTTACACCCAAGTCCCACCATCCCACTCATGCCTTTAAATAGTCCTTCGCTATATGCAAAGGTTTTCTGATTTCATTAAAAAAAGAACAAAAGATCCTCTAAAGCCATTGCTGGTGCATAGGATGTAGAGTCGACGTTTTAGTTGCTGGATCTTCTTTTATATATATATATATATATATATATATATATATATATATATATATATATATATATATATATATATATATATATATATATATATATATATATATATATATATATATATATATATATATATATATATATATATATTATACAATCCTGAAAATTGCTTATGCCAGTTTTGCCTCCCACTCATACTATCTGTCTTGGCTTTTTCTCCAATTAGCCATGGGTTGATGACAACTTAATTTTAATTCAAGCCTCTTATGCATGCAAAGTTCTTTGGAAAACTTCAGAGAATGACTTTTTCTTTAAATAATACACATTCGTTTTTAGTTGACAAAATTGCATTGTAAATTAACTGCAAATATATTTTTAAGAATTTTCTGTATCAAAGCTAGAATGGCAGATTTTAAATTTAAAGTTTTGCCAGCATTTCAATACTTAGTCAAATTCCGCAATAATATTCAACTAGCAAAATTAAACTCACTGAGAAAGAGGATTTTCATTGAAATGCAGTAAAATATCCACAAATGAAAACCAACAATCAACACAAGAAATTTTTGTTTTCATTGAGGTCTTTTCGCCATTGTCCACAAGCACTGCAGTTTTTGGACTACAAATTTTTAACCTATTTCCGAGTCCTCTCAAAACACCACCCATTCAAGAAAAAGTATACGATCCCCTTATCAGAGGCAACGATATTTAAAATTATAGCCAGCCAGAAGAAAATGCTCTTTTTTGGCTCTGTTATCTTAAGAGACACCATGTCATACAGAAGAAACTGGCCATGTGTATTAGGGTCCACTTCGCTCAGGAATTGCAATTTTAAGTTTTAATCTGTCCAGAGAGAAAAAAAATTGTTGACAATATCATTGGTCCAATTTTAAGGCAAACCATTTTTTTTTCGTGAATTATTGTCATCTTCACCCAATAAATTTCAGATATAAGTTTCAAGCAAATAAATAAAAGCTTGTCAGCCCTTTTTTTGGTTTTTCTTATAAGTTCTGAGAATATTTCCTCATGAAATTTCTGCAGCGTGCTCCAGTGTTTAAACTACAGAGTATCAACCCCAAACATTCTTACCAACTCAAAATATGTTTAAGCCAATCAGCAAAATAATACTCCTAATTGTCCTCACTAGATTCTCCCACATAAATA
>NW_028298398.1:0-4329 GCF_049724085.1 Artemia sp. Qi Xiang Cuo
GAGAGCGCGAGATTGATAGAGATAGAGAGAGAGAGATAGAGAGAGAGTTCGAGTCTTCTAATTAAATAGCTTTGTTTTATAGATATATAGAGACTTCTGATTCTCTTTCTAATCCAATTTCCGTGGGTCGGGGCGTGAGACAGGGTGGGGTTTTATCTCCTTATATATTTAACGCATGTCTGGCGGAGTGTCTTCGTTCTTTATCTACAACTCTTATTTCTTGGGGACGGGATGTGTCTTTTCTTGCTTATGCTGATGATATTATCCTATTGAGCCGTTCTAAAGCTAGTCTAATTAAGAATTTTAATTCCCTTTCTAGTCTGCTTAATGTTCGTGGCCTTTCTATTAGTATTAAAAAATGTCAATATTTTCCCGTTAATGTTAATGACCGAGCTGAATTAATTTGCGATAGAAATATATCATTTCCGGTTTCTGATGCTGTTGTTTATCTTGGGTTACCTTATTCTGCTTCAGCTCGTGATTCTAAGTCGATGCTAATTTTACATATTCAAGAAAAAATTAGAAAGGCGTTTGGTTCCATAATACGGCTACGTGGTGTGTATCGTCGTGAAATTCTAGGTTCTCTTTTTAATGCAGTTGCCCTCCCGCATGTTCTTTATCCTTCCCTTCTTCTTCGAGATTTTAAAATTTGTGATTTTTAAGCAATTCGCGTTTGTTATTTTAAATATTGTAAGTTTTTACTTGGTTTTACAATTTCCTTTAGTAATACTGAATTAGTTTCAAAATTTAAAATTAAAGAGCCGTTGGAAATAGCCAAGGTAAAAATAAATAATTTTTACCGTAAATCTGAAAATATACTTTATGTTCATAATCTTTTTCCTTTTTTTTCCATAGTTTAAAAAGTGCATGATTTCATTATTACTATTTGTTGCATTTGATTAAGTTTTCTTTTGGGCAACTTGTAAATTGTTGCTATGTTTGATGGTGTGTTATTTGGATTTTTGAAGATTTATTTAATTATCTTTTATACTCCTCGTTTTTGAGGGAAATAAATAAATAAATAGAGAGAGATACTATCTTTCTGAACTAGGCTTTAGAGAACAAATAACTTGGCATTGGCTATTTGTCGTTTTTACTTGGTATTAAAATCATAGTTTTAAGTAATGAAAGCAAATAAAACATTCTGAAGGCTGCAAACCATCTTGATTTAACTAGCCTTAATATAAATCATAAGACCCGGGATGATGTTCAAATAAAGTTCCGGAACCTATCGCTTCTTTTCGAGATTTGTACCATTTTGTTTTGATTTATTTGTTTCCTTACCCATTCAAAATTCAATCGCAGTTAAATCTTGTTACTCTGAGCTGTAATAGTAGCAGTTGTAGTAGTTGTAGTTTGTACAATGCATCCTTTGACATCCTCCTTAATGTGTCCTAAAATGTTCAACTTGATACTCGGCCCTGTTCTTGAGACACACCCTATTAAAAAACGTCCTCCTCATAGTTTATTTTAATTTGTTTCTAAACACGCTTTTGGAGATTTATTATCAAAAATGCCCTCTTTCCAGTAACAAATCTTATAGTTGATTAATAGGCAAATAGCACAGCTTACAACCCGTGCAGTAGGTATACCTAATGATATAAATGATTTACCCCCGCACGTAGTAACCCCAGCCAAAGGCAGGGACTCAGGAGATCGGTACCTCCACTACTTGGACCAGTGGACCACTCCTTAGACCATAAAGATAGTACGAATTTGAGGAATCATTATTATAAATTTTCAAAATTTAGATTGGAATAAAGCTCTTCACCCGACCTCTAGGCCTCAGAAATTATTTGTCATTTATCGATGAAACGAATTCCATAACTTTACGGGTTTATATGCTGTCTGATCAATAAGAGTGACACAGTGATCAGGCTGTTAAATTCGTTTATTTTTTTTAATTTAAGTGATAGTCAAATTCTGGTTACTCCAGTGGAATGTGAGGTGCCTGAAATTTTATATATATATTATGACTAGGAACGTGTCTTTCCTTGTATTTTTTTGTCTCGTCCTTCTACAATATTTTTTCTCTTGAGTGTTTACAAAATTTTTTATTGATCGATCTACTAATTTTAATGAAATAAAAAAAAAACTACTAAAATATATATAAACAAAATACCATATTCAAGTGTTGATTAAAACCTTTAAGAAAATATGGCAATGTACTTTGAGTCAAAATAAAATTTAGTATAATCATCGAAAAGTTGATTTAAGAACTTAAAGGGCCCAAATTAATTCCCCTTATGTAAAATGTAGGTCTTCAGATTGAGCCCGATTGTCTCTAGGAATGTGTATCAGATACAGCGTTGTTTTACTTATTAGTTAGAATCTCCAAGACCATTTCTCCCGAGACGTTAGGTGATATATGCTATTAGGCACCAGCTGTCTCTTAGAACGGATATATTATATTCTTTTTGTCAGTCAGTGTTGGAGTTTTCCAGAAAGGAGAAGTTTCAGGCTTTGTCAATATTGGAAATGATAGGGATATTTTACTATAGGTTGAGCTTCCGCTCGGTTATCCTACCTCAACCTCTCTAGTCTCTTTAATGGTGCCCAAGGATGGGACACGCTCCTATCGAATTGGGAGTAGGGCATTGAGTGATTGAAGTGATTATTTAAACAATATTGCTATAGATATAATAAATTATACAATTTTGTGGATTTTTACCGTTTTTTTACAATTTAATAAATAGAGTTCGTTAGATAATTATATTTAGATTTACAGATAAAAAAAAACTACTAGATAACAAAAACCAATCACGTTTCTAGAAATACATTAACAATTTACATAAAAATAATGAAAAAAATCAAATTAGTAAATGCTATGTAGTAAAATTCAAATTTCTATCAGTTATTTATTAAAATATAAAAAAAAATGTATAATAAAAATGTTATAAAAAAATTATTTTTACATATATAATTAATAATATATTTTTTTTCACTCATATATTATTTTTCATATCATTTATTATGCAAATTAATAAAGACAAATTTATTCAATATAAATTTTTCAATAAATTGCAAAAAGGTTAATATTATAGTTACCCTGAAATTTTTTTTAATGACTTTTTATTAATAAAATTTAGACACATGGTCAAAATTTAGTTTAAATATAGAGTCATTGAGAAGAATGCAGCACACTTTAACAAGAACTTATTGTCTTTTCGTTTTTTTTTTTATTTTTGTTAATTTTTCTATTCTTAAATATTTTTTGTGTTATTATTGTTAATGTAAGAGCTTTTGTTTTTATAAAATGAACACTACCTCCAAGCGGCAACCCTACATTATACTTCCATGATAAAAAATCCGGGTGTTGAAATGCCCGGCCCGTGACCTCGATTAGGGAATTAAATAAACTAGTGTATAGTAACAAAGAGCTAGTACATAAACATCGAATGTTTCGTTATGAAACTAATCCATACCAATACTCACGGGTCAAATGCTTTAGTTTCTGATCAGATCCTGCATTCTCTGAGCTTAATGTCCTAAGTGCAACCACACATTATTGGCATTAACGGCATTTATGCCGCGATAACGTAAACTGGGCTCCGTTATACAAGGGCCCCATTTATAATGGGTCCGGTGTATCCTCCTAATATTACGAAGTTCTCCGTGAGGAACCCCCCCCCCCGTACCCCAGAATAGTGACCTAACATTAGGAGTCAGTAATTTTACAATGAACAGGAAACCCACTCATGTAAAACTTTCATATTACGACTAATTATATAAAGTAATAAACCTCAAACAAATGTCAACGAAGTATAATTTATAATTCTCAGTAATTTTATTTTCCTAAAATTATTTCATCCATCTTCTAAATTGTCAAATTTTAATCTCTCCAGTCTAGTATACAACTTTTTCTGCAAAGTTTCTCTCAAGTTTTCATCCTCGAGTCGCACAACGTCATATCTTCCTGTTGTGAGTTAGAATATTTATAATGTAGGTATGTTTACTGTCCCCCCACGCAAAAAATAACCAGCGATAACTACGCTTAGTATGAAAAATTTCACTGGACCAGAACCCACCAGTCACTCCGAATTTGCAATTAAGCGGTCATTGAGAACTGTCAGGAAGTTCAAATAAGAGTTTCAGACCAAGTAAACACGACAAATAGCCAATGCCAAGTTATTTGTTCTCCAGATTATTGTTACAATTAAAGGTGTTTTACTTTATTTCTAATTTTCTTTCTTATTACATATTGAAATAATGATGTAAAAGATAGATTTAGGTATAAATATGATTAAAAAGTGTAGACTAAAAAAATGTCTTGGAGTGTTATTGGATAAGTTTTGTAAGTTGACTAATCTTACAGAATTGAGCATGGAA
>NW_028298399.1:0-4325 GCF_049724085.1 Artemia sp. Qi Xiang Cuo
ACTAACGTCTCCAGAAACGCACGGACCGTTTAAGTAGGATAAAAAGCTTTTTTAAAGTGTTAAGAAACTCAAGCATGAAGAGCAAGGGACTGAGGAGGGGGCAGTCCCCTTTATCTATGGAATAACTCCTCTTTGTTTTAAGCATTAATGTTGCACCTTACTTTAATGCTGCACATCACTGAATGTTGATTTTTTTTTTCTTTTTTTTTCATTTAAAACAGGTCAATGAAAGATTAAACTTTAAATTTTGATTTATTTTATGCAGGTTCTTTTTAATACTAATTTTCTTCTTGATGTTGTATCATCATGTAAATTATATGTAAAATATTCGTAATTAATAAATGATTAAATAGAGCTGAGACAAGTTCCCCAGTGAACTGTTAAAGAATGCATTTTTCTAGATTTACTCCTTGATTGCAACTACCTTCAAAAAAAATTGTGTGACACGTCTAACGGAGGCAGTCAAAAAAGTGATATAGTTTAATTTTATTAATAAAAATTGAACTTAACAAAATACCTACTTATATATATATATATATATATATATATATATATATATATATATATATATATATATATATATATATATATATATATATATATATATATATATATATATATATATATATATAAATGAAGAAACAAAGTGATTCAATTAAATCTTTTAGCCTGCCCGTGAACTTGCAAAGGCAAGTTGTCCTAGGAGCTTGCAAGGAATAGAAGAATAAAAGAGGAAAATTTAGTACTAGTTAATAGTACAAATTAAGTACACCAGAAATACTAACAATACAAAAAAAAACATATGTACATGTGTATAAGCAAAATTACACAATTCCTTGCTGAGTTAATAGAATAGAATAGAATAATGCTTTATATTAAAACTTTTCACAAGCGATATATCGCCGAAAGTAGTAAGGCAATGCACAGTCCAGCCAGTGATTGCGTAATATGCCTTACCACGGGCCTGGCATCTATATATTTGAACCCTACGCCTAAGGCATAGATATGTGTGTGTACTTTAAACGAATTGGGGTTACCAGGGTCATTTAATACCGGTCCTATTAAGGACAAGTTTTTCTGACGTAGATTTCTAGTTCATGATATACAAGTTTTTTTTTTATGTTAAATCCGTGGTCATTCATCTGTAAGTTGATTAGTAGGTTTTTTTTTAAAACTTGGCTATTCGTTTCATGGGTTTCATTAATAGAACGAGTAATGTTCTTGAAAAGGGTAATTACTTCTTTAGTTTACGAGATTTGCGAATTTTTTGCGAAAAGGTATTAGCGTAAAGGTTTTGCGATGGCTAAGAATGTCTCACGGGTAATTAAAGAATGGGGTGCTTACATCAGATACTTAATAGATTTGGCACTTACAAGTGACATTGCTAGAGTCAAATATATTTGGTGTTGGTGATATTATTACCCTCCAAGTCCCCTGAGGACAGGGCTGCACAGTGTATCGGTATCAGACGTATTATTTTTGTGCGTATTGGTATCGCAGGTATCTAGACAGAATTATAGTAGCTCATATAAAAGATGTTGATCATATCTACGTCCTTCCTATAAATTCAACCATCAGCAAGTTCCAAATAGCACTAAAAACGGCACTTTTGATGCAATGTCTCAAGTGGAAAAGCTGGGGCTAGTGGACTACCAGCACTTTTAGATTGACGTTTAATGGCTCATTCAAAAGCTAATGCTTGTTTCTACGTGATGTTTATAATTTCTACCATCACTTAAAAAAATAATTTTGATGTCACTTATTAAGTAGATTAAATAAAAAAAAACAAGTTTTTTTTAAATTAAAGCAAGGAACGACGGTAAAACTTAAACCGAACAGAAATTATTCCGTATATGAAAGGGGGCTGCCCCCGCCTCAACGCCTCGCTCTTTACGCTAAAGTTTTTTTTTGTTTAAAAAAAAAAGAGTCGTGAGAAAGTCAAACTTTTTGCGTAAAAAGCGCGGTGTTGCGGAGGGGGCAACCCCTTTCATATACAGAATAATTTCTGTTAGTTTTAAGTTTTAACGTCGTTCCTTACTTTAAGTTAAAAAAAAAACTAGTTTTTCTTTATTTAATTTTTTAACGTTTTTGAATTAAAGCGGATGATACGTAAATACGGGTCTTTTGAGATAGTCTGGTTCACTTACGAATAATAAACGCTTCACGAGAAACAGGGATATTGTGTTATTCCGAAAGTTCTATTGTTGGTGCAACTATTTAGTTTAAAAAATTCTAGGAGGACTTGATTTTTAGGGATGGTGTTGTCAAATGGGCGTTGTAAAATAATCGTTACCAAAAACTACAAATTAACGCTTAACTCTATATCATGCAATAATGTCTTTCCGATGTTTCTGGGCGGTTGTAACTAATTAGTTTAAATAATTATAGGAGGAATTGATTTTTATAGATGGTATGGAAAAATGGTACTTGTTAAATATTCGGGTAAACATACGACTAAGAAACACTTCACTATAAATAAGGCTATCGTGTTTTTCCGAACTTTCTAGGGCGTGGGTAACTATTTAGTTTAAATAATTCTAGGAGGAATTGAGTTTTATGGATGGTGTTGAAAAATGGTACGTGTTGAATATTTGGGTAAACATACGACTAAGAAACGCTTCACTATAAATAAGGCTATTGTGTTTTTCTGAACTTTATAGGGCGGTGGTAAGTATTTAGTTTAAATAATTCTAGGAGGAATTGATTTTTGTGGCTGGTGTGGAAAAATGGTACTTGTTAAATATTCGGGTAAAAATACGACTAAGAAACGCTTCACTATAAATAAGGCTATAGTGTTTTTCAGAACTTTCTAGGGCGGAGGTAACTATTTAGTTTAAATAATTCTAGGAGGAATTGAGTTTTATGGATGGTATGGAAAAATGGTACTTGTTAAATATTCGGGTAAACATACGACTAAGAAACACTTAAATAAGGCAATCACTATAAATAAGGCTATAGAGTATTTCAGAACTTTCTAGGGCGGGGAAAACTATTCAGTTTAAATAATTCTAGGAGGAATTGAGTTGTCTGGATGGTATATAAAATTGATAGTTTTTAAATATTCTGGTAAAAATACGACTAAGAAACGCTTCACTATAAATAAGGATATCATTTTTTTCCGATTTTCTAGGGGGGTCTAACTCTTTAGTTTAAATAAATCTAGGAGGAATTGAGTTTTGTGGCTGGTGTGGAAAAATGGTACTTGTTAAATATTCGGGTAAACATACGACTAAGAAACACTTCACTATAAATAAGCCTATTGTGTTTTTCTGAACTTTCTAGGGCGGGGGTAGTTACGTGCGCGCACGTAACTTGTTCTTAAGGAGCCATAAAAAAATGAAATAAGGCTGTGTCGAATTTGCATATCTCTCCTTATTGGTCACTAAAAAACCAATTTGGTTGAAAGCGTTTAGTTTACGGACTGATCACTTTTTTTGCACGGTGTATAAACAATTTTTGCGGACCTGTTAGTGTGTACCGGCGACAAGAACTTATATACACATAGCAGGCAGATTAAAAATGTGTTTAATCACTTTTCTTGAATGAAGTATCTGTACTGTATATTCAAGAGGTGAAATCAATAAAGAGCTTGGTACTTACTTACAAATATTTTTATAATTTCTTGAATGAAATTTACTTATTGTGTGTATCCAAGAGTTGACATCCAGAAAAAAATTGGTACTTACTGAGAATTTTATCATAATTTCTCGAATTAAATTTCTATATCACTTAGCTAAGTGAAAATTGTTTGTGATAAAGCGAAAAAAAAGCTACTTACTTGCAATTTTTTCATAATTTCTTGAATGAAGTATCTGTACTGTATATCCAAGAGGTGAAATTAGTAAAAAGAGTTTGTTACTTACTTACAAATATTTTCATAATTTCTTGAATGAAATTTCTGTATTGTGTATCCAAGAGTTGACTTCAAGATAGAAATTGTTAATTAATTATAATTTTTTCATTATTTAATTAATTTAATTTATAAATATTTTTTACAAATCTTTAAAAAAAAAAATTTTTTTAATTACTTTTAATTTTTTCATAATTTTTTTAATGAAATTTTTTTTTTTTTTTTTTTTGTTTATTCAATAGGTGAATTCAATAAGGAATTTTCTACTTAGACTGAGAATTTTTTCATTATTTCTTGAATTTAATTTCTACTTCGTATATCTAACTCTTGAAAATAATAAAGTTTGTTACTTACTTAGAATTTTGTCATAATTTCTTGAAAGAAATGTTCTTTTTTTTTTGTAAAACAGGTGAATTAAATAAATAATTTGCTAATTAGACTTAGTATTTTTTAAAAATTTATTGAATTTAATTTC
>NW_028298400.1:0-4320 GCF_049724085.1 Artemia sp. Qi Xiang Cuo
TATTTAACCTACTACTTATAAATATATTATTTGAAAAAAACTACGTTTTCTAAAGAGTTAAAGAGGCTGAGTTACAAGGTCGAACCTTAAAACGTACAGGGATTAGGAGGCACAGTTGGGGGCTGCCGCCCCCAAACCCCGCTTTCGCAGCCTTTAAATAAAAAAAAGTTTTTTTAAACTGAAAGTAAGGAGCGACATTAAATCTTAAAACGAACAGAAATTATTCCGTATATGAAAGAGGCTGTGTCCTCCTCAACGCCTCGCTCTTTACGCTAAAGTTTTTATTGTTTAAAAAAAGAGTTGTGAGAAAGTCAAACTTTAGCGTAAAGAGCGAGGCGTTGAGGAGGGCACAGCCTCTTTCATATACGGAATAATTTCTGTTCGTTTTAAGATTTAATGTCGCTCCTTACTTTCAGTTTAAAAAACTTTTTTTTATTTAAAGGCTGCGAAAGCGGGGTTTGGGGGCGGCAGCCCCCAACTATGCCTCCTAATCCCTGTACGTTTTAAGGTTCGACCTTGTAACTCAGACTCTTTAACTCTTTAGAAAACGTAGTTTTTTTCAAATAATTTCTGCACGTTTTTGTACAGTTTATTACTTATTATTGCTCCTTGTAACTCAGCCTCTTTAACTCTTTAGAAAACGTAATTTTTTTCAAATAATTTAAAAAAGAAACTGAGTTTCTTTTTAAAGTTTGAATTCAGTATTAAAAAAATTGTTCTGATGGTGAATCGAACCCCGGTTTTCCGCCTGAAAGTCCGGAGTGTAACCGCTAGACTATACAGACACAACAGTAATTGTTTTTTAGTATATGGCAGCTATTTTCGACGCAAGCAAATTCCCAAAAAACTTGATATTCGGTTTTTGGAAAGGAAGGAGTGATCAGATTGAGCTGAAATTTCGAGGATAAGCTTCCAGGCCCCAGGAAAGATTATCCTCTAAATTTCAGCCCGATCAGACAACGTTAAAGGGGGGTTGTGGTCGGAAAAATTAACATGGGCTAATATGGGAAAACAAGGATTTTAGTAAATATAAATTCGGTGGATAATTTTTTCGGTCTGAAAATATCAAAAGACCCTAACAGGTCAAATTCTGCTTCGAATGAGTCCTCATTCAACCTGATCCGTTGCCAACTGTGGCCTGTAGGCATGGCTAAGAAAAAAAAAGAAATGAATTTTAAGTGGCTATATTTGGTTTTTTGAAAACAGAAGGAGTGATCGGATTAAGCTGAAATTTCGAGGATAAGTTCCCGGGCCCTAGGAAAGCTTAACTTCTAAATTTCAGCCCAATCGGGTTAATTTCAATAATCAACGTTAAAGGGGGGCTGTGGTGGGAGGGTCCAAACTTCCGGCCCAGTTTACCCCATGAAGATAAAGTCGGAGAAGGATGAAATTTTGCAAGTTTCTTAGTTTGAGCTTGGGCTACAAAATGCGATTACCGCCGTCTCTCTGCGACCTCTAGGACCTGAAATCGCTTAACATTGTGGTTGGTCGCCTCTTTATAGAGGCACAACTGTGCCTCCTTGATATAACTAACTGAATATATAAGTTATATACAGAAATATATAACTTACTGACATATTTAACCTATTAAAAATAAATATATATAACTAACTGAATATATAAGTTATATACAGAAATATATAACTTACTGACATATTTAACCTACTACTTATAAATATATATAACTAACTGAATATATAAGTTACATACAGAAATATATAACTTACTGACATATTTAACCTACTACTTATAAATATATATAACTAACTGAATATATAAGTTATATACAGAAATATATAACTTACTGACATATTTAACCTACTACTTATAAATATATATAACTAACTGAATATATAAGTTATATGCAGAAATATATAACTTACTGACATATTTAACCTACTACTTATAAATATATATAACTAACTGAATATATAAGTTATATACAGAAATATGTAACTTACTCATATGACTTAGACCGATATACAAAAAAAGGTAAGCAAATAAAAACAACTACATTAGATAAGCCTCCAAAGGTTCTCTTTTTTATTTTATCCGAATTTGAGCTAGACGAAATAAACCCTTCAACTTTAAAAGGGATATATGTAGTAGGCAATATCTTTTCATAAACTAAAAATAAGGGAAGATATATCATCCAATCAATGTATAAAGAAAAATAATAATAAAAAAAAAAAAAATACTTCCTCTAGTTTACCTGAAATGGAAAACTTGATACCATTCGCAAAAAAATCTGTTTAATTTCTTTTAAAGCTTGGATAAACCTGCGCTATTTTGATTTGGTTAAATTTTAAGAGCAGAAATAGCCCAGAAAGTTGTAATATAATACACTCAGTTGTTCTAGAGATACTGATGAGATGTCTGAGTGGGAATTAGCATTAAGAGAGTGCATTTTGATTTAATCTTAAGGCAACAGTTAGTTTTTAAACATAATGGAAAAATGGAAGGATGGGCGTGGGAGGGGGATTAATTGCCCTCCAATCACTTTCCACTATTAAAAAGGGCATCAGCCCTTTCTATTTTCAATTGAAAGAGACCTTTTCGAACTTACTATGACAACTCCTTCGATACGAAGTGCCCTGGTCTAAACAACAACAACAACAAAATAATACATTATACCCATATCGATCTTTACTATAATTAAATTAAAAAAAAACAAGTTTTAATAAAAAAAACAAAAAATGCAAAATTCCACATTTTTGTAGACGGGAGCTTGAAACCTCTGCAGTAGGGTTCTCTGATACTCTGAATATGATGGTGTGATTTTCAAGAAGTTTCCATGACTTTTAGGGGTATTTCCCCCCTTTTAAAAAATCAGCCAAATTTTCTCAGGTGCGTAACTGTTGATGGGTAGGACTAAACTTGATGAAACTTATATATTTGAAATAAACGTTAAAATCTGATTCTCTTGGTGAATCTACTGGTATCAAAATTCCGTTTTCTAGAGTTTTGGTTACCATTGAGCCGGGTCATTACCATGAACTGTTTGAAAATGTCAAGCCTTCCAATCACTTTCGACCATATAGAAAAATGACATCAATCACATTAAACTTATTTCCAAAATTAAGGCTCTTTACAAATTTTCTCAGACTTCTGACCTATATAGATCGTTTTTTTATGCAAGAATATAATACCAAGGTACCAATTTTCACGAAAAAATATGGAGCCGTTTTCGAAAAAAAATACATAATTATATACATAAATATATAAAAAATTATTGCTCATTTATAAAGATAGTATATGGTATCAACTGAGAAGGCAAAACTCTGCTAGAAGGCAAAAAGCTGAAAATCAAAGGATTTTCGAACTATGAGTAGGATATTGGAGGCCACGGCAATAACAGCAGTCAAGTATGGCTCAGAAACGGGGGTGATTCGAAGGACTAAGGATGATTTACTCAATATTTTCTAGAACAATTGCATAAGGAAGTTGTAGTAGCACTTTTGATCCTCTGTATATCTGATGATAAACCAAAGAAAGATTTATGTCAATCAAATTTTCAAGGGGTACAGTCAGGGACATATCCAGGATTTTGTTTAGGGGGGGGGGGTTAACAAAAAAACGGAAGAAAAACGGGACAAAGTTGGGTACAATACCATTATATGGGCCCCTCGGCTTAATCACTATAGACTGGCAATGATAAAATTCGTCTTGTGAAATCTTAACTGTTGTAGAGCAGGCAATGATAGCAAGGTTTTCATTGCGTATACTATATTAAACTGTTTTATTTTGGATTTTAGGGGAGGGGGGGGGAAGGAATCAAGGTTAGGTTACGTGTTTAATATATGCAATGCTTTACCCCCCACCCCCCTAATGTGCAAATATATAGCCCTAATTTGTTTCTAAACTGTTATATATTCATCCTATTTTATTTTATTTCATTAGCATTAACCAAACTTGACTTTTTAGAAAGGCCCATATACTGTGATTTTACCCTAATTTTTCTATATTTATACACATTTTTGTTCCGGTTTTCATCTCCAGACAAAAGATTTTTTTTTGGGGGGGGGGAGGCTCAAGCCTGGACCCTGCTCCCTACATCCAGCCTGGGGTCCAGTGAAAGAAATTTTTAAGAAAGCATAGTGATGTTGTACAGACAAAGAAGGATTGGCTGGCCAAAATTTTGCTTTTTGGTAATCCAAATGGGGCCATACGAAGAGCAAGGTCTCCTTAAATGAGTCGGGAAGAGGTCATAATATGCGATAATAATAATCTATATTTAAAAGCCAATTAAAGCCATATACAAAAAGACAAATACTAAAGAAAAATTATATAACTACTATATAACTAAATATATAACTTACT
>NW_028298401.1:0-4314 GCF_049724085.1 Artemia sp. Qi Xiang Cuo
CACCTGAACAATGAGGTCAACTGGCAAGATTTTGAGCAGAGTCCTCTAGTCGTCACAGCTACGCAAATCGGTCACTTGTTCTATTAAAGAGAACACAGTTGGACAGACTCCCATGACACAGGCCTCTGGACTCCAATGAGGTCACAAGACCTACCCAGTTTCAAATTGTCAGGTGTATTATGCTTGACACAATTTTATGTAACCCTGTCACAGGAACCCATGGGAGAGCCCCCGCTTATAACGTAACAACAGCTCACACCTTACGTAATGATTATGCAAGGCTGTCACGTAATACTTTTTTGACATTTTTAATTTTAGCAGAAACACTCAACACATTTTTCTTTCTTTCATTAGTTGTTTCTTTGTCCCCGCTAGGACTCGAAAGGTCAACTTTCCTCCAATGGATTTTTGCCCTAAGCAAGTCGTCTATGAAACCATTTCCAGTATTTTGTCCTATTCTCAATATTCTAAAATTAACCTGATGTACAAAACCTAAGATTCCCCATTTTTGGCAAACACTAGAATGACGTGTTACTGTCCCAAATTTGGCAACCAACCGGAGACAGTTGCGTTCAAGGTAATAATAGTAATACAGACTAAGGAGTGGTTTAATTAAGTAATCTCCTTAATCATCCAAAACAATACATCTTAAGAACACAAAGTTTGTAAATAAAAGGTTTATTATTTCAATCAAATTGAAAAGCAATATTAAAAACATTGAAAAAGACAGTTAAAAAGCACGATAAAAAATTAAAGGTGAAAAAAGCCATATCATAATATACGCAAAGGAGAACCGTGCATTATAGAAAATTGGGGATTCTAGCATACAACCCAGGGGGCGGGGGAGGGGGGTATATTAGAGATAGATATAAAGTGTTTTAAGAGCTTTTAAGGAAATACCCTTTTTTCATTGAGCTAAATTTGTCAATATTTCTCAATATCCTATTAATAGGTTCCACACCCGACTAGTATTAATTTTCAGAGGGTGCTTTGATAATAGATGCAATTTTTAGGCATTACTGTGGCTTATAAGAGGATAAAATTTAAACAATAACAAGCGTAACTTAAGAAAAGATGAGAGAAAAGGACTCCGGGGGGCGTCTGTGGGGGGAGGGGGAATTTTTTTCCATCGCCAGCTC
The DNA here is from genome assembly GCF_049724085.1 of Artemia sp. Qi Xiang Cuo. NCBI lineage: Eukaryota > Metazoa > Arthropoda > Branchiopoda > Anostraca > Artemiidae > Artemia > Artemia sp. Qi Xiang Cuo. Next base: position 1,140 of record NW_028298401.1, read on the forward strand.
AGCACTGCCTTTTTTTATGCAGTCATTTATGTTTATGTTTATTCTTTTTTCGATATGCAAAGTGGTAATTTTCAAGTGTTTAATTTTTAAATGTTTTCTTAGTTTTTGTTAGCCCACAGCGGCCCTCCCTCCACTAGGGTACCGAACCGCTCGCTGGCTGCCTCCGAGAGAGTTTCCATTCCACCGAGTGCTTTGTCTCAGTCCTTACGCAACCCAGGAGACATTTTTCAGCAAAAATATTAAAATACGCAAAGGGGGAAATGCTATTTCGAGAAATTCTTGTCCCCACTCATCCCGCGCACTGCAGAGGAGTTTGGCCTGTGTCTACTCATTCTGGGGGGTGGAATCCAGACTTCGGCTAGACGATAAAGGAAGTTGAAAAATAGTTCCGCTCAAGATAATTTAGAAAAAAGTAATAATAGTGAAATTATCATAGAATTTCTAGTACATACCCCCCTCTAACGTCACGGTATCCCTCTTTCTAGCACTCAGCTGGCAAGATTACCATCCCTGACAGACCACCCAGGATTCCAGGCGGTCTAATATTTCTTCTGTACTGCCAAGATTCCTACCCAATTTTTGATACATTGTTTTTCTGGAAGATCCCCAGAGTTTCCGTGACCAGGTCTAATATGGATGACGTCATTGTATCTTACAAGCTAGATTCCAAGACCGAATGGGGGAGTTCCCCCGAACAAGACACAAACGCAGGTGCTGTGTAATAACGGTGGTGCACATCTTAAGCAATGACACCTAATGGGAGAGGTAGGAAGATCATCTTTCAAGAAGGGTAGATACCCAAACCATTAAAAAGTATACCTATTACCCAGAGCGGAATGGGGCTGCAACACTGTTTTCACGCTGACACCAGCCTTCATACCCCCCCCCACCCGCATCTCCCATGTGGTACCAGTCCTCGCCTCCTAGTATATTTTCAACCTTTTCACTCAGAAACTAAGCTAAAGAATCCCATTAAACAACATATTTTTAAAAACAGAGAAGTCCCTCTTTTCTTTACTAGTGTTTGATACTCTAAGCATTTCACCTCACAACGCCAAACTATTACTGCCCCTGTGACAAACCTCTGTCATCGCCCCCAAAACACTTTTCAGACAATTCTAGTTAAAAGTTTTTTTTCAACTCATTCATTCGGGTTTTCGTAAGCAATTCACGCCAAAGTACCAAACTATAAGTACTTTCTATTATCCCTGAGACATCCATCATCATCATTGTAAGCATTTTCTAACGTTTGAAATACACGCACACACACACATACACACACACAAACACGCACACACACACAAACACACGCACGTACACACACAAACACACAGAAACACAAACACACACACACACAAAGCAGCAATTCCGTCAAATATACCAATTTTTCTTAGAAATAAAAATTTTTTATCAATGGTAACAAGTTTTCTCTTAGAAGCAGCAAGTTTTTAAGCAAAGACAACCAATTTTTCTTAGAAGTGACATTTCTTGTTACTTTTAAGATTAATTTGATAGTGTTAAGTAAAACTTTGTTAGTATTGAGGAAAAAGTTGTTTCTTCGAAGTTAAAATTTGTTCTTGTTAAGGAAAACTTGCTACTTCTGACAGAAAACGTGTTATCATAGACGAAAAAAATTTTACTTCTAAGAAAAATTTGGTATCTTTGACAGAAAAATTGCTACTTCTTACAGATAACTTATTATCACTGACGAAAAAAAATTAAATTCTAAGAGAAATTTGTTATCTTTGACGGAAAGCTTGGTGCTATTAGAAACTATTTTTCAATTTTAAGAAAACCTGTTACTTCCAAGGCAAATTTGATAGTGTTAGGCAAAAGTTTGTTAGTATTAAGGAAAGAGTTGTTACTTCGATAAGAAAATTTGCTATTGTTAAGGAAAACTTGCTACTTCTGACAAAAAAACTTGTTATCATAAACGAAAAAATTGTAACTTCAAAGAAAAATTTGTTGTCTTTGCTTGAAAACTTGCTAGTTCTAACAAAAAACTTGTTATCACTGACGAAAAATTGTTACTTTTAAAAGAAACATGATAGTGTTTACTAAAAGTTTGTTAGTATTAAGGAAAAAGTTGTTACTTCGAAGAGACAATTTGTTAGTGTTAAGGAAAACTTGCTATTTCTGATAGAGAACTTGTTATCATAAATGAAAAAATTGTTTATTCTAAGACAAATTTGGTATCTTTGACAGAAAACTTGATACTTCTAGCAGATAAATTGTTATGACTGACCAAAAAATTTTTATTTCTAAGAGAAATTTCTTATCTTTGACGGAAAACTTGATACTATTAGAATTTTTTTTTAAGAAACAGTTTGTTAGTATTAAGGAAAAATGTTGCAACTTCGATGAAAAAATTTGTTAGTGTTAAGGAAAACTTACTACTTCTGACAGAAAACTTGAAATCATAAACGAAAAAATTGTTATGTCTAAGAGAAAATGGTATCTTTGACGGAAAAATTGCTGCTTTGTGTGTGTGTATGTGTGTGTGTATGTGTGTATATGTGTGTGTGTCTCTCTCTCTCTCTGTGCGCGTGTTTGTGTGTCTCTCTCTCTCTATTTTTGTGTGTTTGTGTGTGTGTGTGTGTGTGTATGTGTGTGTGTGTCTTTGTGTGTGTTTTTTTTTGTTTTTGAGTGTTTGTGTGTGTGTTTCTGTGTGTGTGTTTGTGTGTTTGTGTGTGTGTGTGTGTCTGTATGTGTGTGTGTGTGTGTGTGTGTGTGTGTGTGTGTGTGTGTGTGTGTGTGTGTGTGTGTGTGTACCATTTGGTACCAAACCTCACCCCCCAAGGACATTTTCAACCTTTTTCCCTCCGAAAATAAGCTAAAGAACCCCATTAAACAAGATATTTTTGAAAACAGAGAAGTCCCTCTCTTTACTAGTGCTTGATACTCTAAGCATTTCACATCACAATACCACACTATTACTGCCCCAGTGACACACCTCTGTTATCACCCCAAAAAAAGTCTTCAGACATTTCTTGTTAAAGGTTTTACTTCAACTCATTCGTTCGGGTTTTTGTAAGCAATTCACGCCAAAGTACTATGCTATAACTACTCTCTACCACCCCTAAGAACCCGTCATCATCATTGTAAGCGTCTTCTACCGTGGTAAGCGTCGTCGCACACACACAGTCAGACTTAAAGACACAAATACACACACAAA
>NW_028298402.1:0-4310 GCF_049724085.1 Artemia sp. Qi Xiang Cuo
AGGGTGTATCCCATTTGAGCGCTTTCCCATTTGAGTGCCATGGCGCGCAAATGGGAATTTCCTATTTGCGCGCCGTATTTTAATTAGTTCAGTTGTGTCCCATTTGAGCGCCAGATAATTAGGTCAGGTGACCTAATTGCGTAAGCGATTGCACAACCGTTTACCCACAAAATGCAATAGGATTTAGTGTGGGAGCATATTTTTTTACCCTCTTATAACAAGTATTTAATGATGCCAGGAACAATATTTCTGGTTAGTATTAATAAGTCAGTTTGACAATGAAGAGCTCCAAGAATAAACAACTGCTAGAACACGACGGTTTCGTCTACAGATTCGATAAGCCGATTTCTGGAGGAAGAAAGAAGAGCTGGAGATGCATGAAGATGGGATGTCTCGGGCGGTTACACACTGATTCCAGCGACGGCTCACCAGTTTCAGTTGGTACGCACGACCACAGCGCTGATCCTCTGCAGACCCAGCAGTACAAATTCCGGTCAGACCTTCGAAGCGAGTCAGCCCGTACTACTCGTCCGATTCCCGCTATCTACGACGGCCAGGTCGCAAGTGCTGCTGCCAGTGGGCTGAGTGCTTTGCCTCAGTTACCCTATAAGCACGTGAAGTCGTCCATGTACAGATCACGAAACAAGCTGATACCACCACTGCCCGCTGATACTATATTCGTACCGACGCCCTTGCCCCAGGCTTTCAGTGAGACGTCTGCAAACCAGAGATTCCTCCTCTTTCAGCTTCAAAATAACGCTGCGATTTGCTTTGCAACCGACGAGTCGTTAAGTCTGCTTGAACGAAGCCCGGAATGGTATATGGACGGCACCTTCGACTCAGCTCCTTCCCCATTCGGCCAGTTGTTCACCGTTCACGTTTTCTTCGGCGACAAGCAACTTCCCGCTGTCTTCGTGCTCATGGAGAGCAAGTCTGCGCAGCTTTACAACGACGTCTTCAGCGAGCTGATCCTACAGGCTGCGATGAAAGGAGTGACACTTCGCCCGACGACCGTCGTCTCTGATTTTGAGACCGGTCTGCTGACATCCGTGAAGCAAGTTTTTCCGGCCGCCAAGCACCGTGGGTGTTACTTCCACTTTTGCCAAGCAGTAATCAGAAACTTGGGGCGTCACTCAGTCCGTGAGCTGTACATGACCGATGCAGACTTCAACCTCTACGTTCGAAAGCTTCTGGCTCTGGCGTTCCTACCTCCAGCGATCGTCAGAATCAATTCTGGTCCAATCATTTCTCACATCGTTCGTACCTGGCCTTCGGCTCGTCCGTTTGTCACTTACTTCAGCCGTCAGTGGTTCGACCAATGTCCTCCTCATTTCTGGTCAGTCTACGGCATCCAGCGAAGGACAAACAACGACCTCGAATCATGGCACATGCGGTTTAACCGAAGAGTCGGTCGCTACCACCCTAACTTGTGGCAGTTTATCTCTTTCCTGAAGGAAGAACAAGCTGTCGTCTATTCTGAAAGGACACAGCTACTCCTGGGTAATGTCATCCATCGGACTAAAAAGAAGTATGCAAGGCTGAACGAACGACTCGAAAAGCTGTCGACGGAGTACAGGGCTGGAACTCGAACAGCAGACGAGCTTCTCTTGGGTGTCGCACATAACATTTCGCCGGATGTGTGATATTAGCAGTTTTTGTTTGTATTTTTACCAATATATTAATTTGAATTATCCGTTTTTGGCACGATTTTTGGGTGATTTCGTTCCATTTCTAAACGATCGTTGTGAAATAACTCTAAAAAAAGAGCCGAATATTTCGACTTGACGAGCAAGCCTTCTTCAGCGGCAATCAGTTCTTACCCTATGAACGTGCGTAAAATCTTCACTTATATTCTTCACAAGCTTAACAAACGTTTAGCTTCTTAACTCTCAGTACAGAGTTATTTCACAACCATTGACCCAATAAAATCCTCAGTCTTGTTCGTTGTCTTCGTGGCAATAAATATTTGTACAGGTCAATGTGGCAGCAAACCACGCTTCATCCACCGCAAAATCACAATTTTGGGTTTGGCGCTCAAATGGTACTCCGTGGCGCTCAAATGGGAACAAAATTCCGTGGCGCTCAAATGGAACAAAATTCCGTGGCGCTCAAATGGGAAAGCGCTCAAATGGGAACACCTCTCTCGGTACGAATCTTGGGGATACAGATCAATACAGAGCCACTTGACACTACGTGCCCAACAATAAGAGTCAACAGTTTGCACCGATTATCTCAATCATATAAGCTACTACACGTGACCTATCCATGACCATAGATCTCACTAAGTAATCGAGAGACAACCCAAATAAATAACGTGGCTAGGAAGAGTTGATTCAGCCCAAAACATTCCACCAACCCCCACGCCACGCATACCACTTCGTCATGAGGCATCGACACGAATATTGTGTTTAATGCGACATGCTATTGTTGTCTCGTTGGGTAAAATAGAAGAATCGCGCTAAGAATTAATTTCCTTAAGCGTAATTATAATTAATCCAGCTGAATAATTTTATCAACCGTCAATAAGACAGAAATATTTAATATTAAACTTTTGATTTAAAAAAAACTTTTTTTTAATTAAAATCTTGGCATAAGTAAAACGGCCAAACCTCATTTTTTTTATTTTAAAAGCCAAGTCCACCCCCCCCCCCGCCCGGGGAACGGCCTTAATTGAGCTATTTCGCTCCTCACTTAGAGTTCGTTACCACGAACTGTTTTATATATATATATATATATATATATATATATATATATATATATATATATATATATATATATATATATATATATATATATATATATATATATATATATATATATATATATATATATATATATATATATATATATATATATATATATATATATATATATATTTTTTTTTTTATATATATATATATATATATATATATATATATATATATATATATATATATATATATATATATATATATATATATATATATATATATATATATATATATATATATATATATATATATATATATATATATACATATATATATATATATATATATATATATATATATATATATATATATATATATATATATATATATATATATATATATATATATATATATATATATATATATATATATATATATATATATATATATATATATATATATATATATATATATATATATATATATATATATATATATATATATATATATATATATGGATATATATATATATATATCCGGATGTCCAGATGACAAAACGAATGTCCTGATGACCAAACAGATTTCAAGAAGACCAGACAGATGCCCAGAAGGTCAGACAGATGCCCAGACGCCAAGACAGGAGATCTGATGTCCAGATAGTCCAGATATAAGGCGGGATGTCTAGACAGATGTCCAGACGTCCAGAAAGACGAGCAGATTTCTAGGCATCTATCCCGATGTCTCGAGAGACGAACCGATATTACAGACCGGAGTCATGATGACTTAACCAAAACAAAGTTGTTACTGACTTTAATATCAAGTCTATCATCAAAAAAAATACAGCTTAAAAATATGAGAAGTAGAACATATTGTTTTAACTGAAATACCTGCAAGCAAGACGTTAAAAGGCCAAAAAGACATTTTTTATAAAAATAAACTCTTTGTATTGCCTAAAAGGTAGACTCAAATTTTCAAATATCTTTATTAAATTCATTCAGTTACTTATCTAGTGCTAATGAAACACAATGGATTCCCGATGGATACATAGTTTGTCATTACTCATTCAAACTTTTAATCTTTCGATCTAGGAACTTATTCTAGATATAAGGATCTGGAACCAGGTATCACCACTCACGAAGCAGAACAGGCAGGAATATGGTATCCTAACACGTGAACCTCAACCAAGAGTCCTTAAAACTGGGTTTAATAAAGAGCTGTAAAAAGAGTAAATGCCAATTAGAGTCTATTTTATTTAATTGTATTTTATCATCTCGAGGGATTATACTTTTAAAAATTAAATCATAAAGCTCAGGTTCGTAGACCCCACTCTAGTTAAGGATTAGCATGACAATTCCAATTCAGTATCACCACATGGTCAGGGAGTCAAGATTTCAATTTAAAGGTGGTTTTTATGAACTAATGATAAAATATATATAAGACCACTTTACAAACCAAGGATACAGAAAGCCTATTATCAAAAGGCTTTAATAAATTTTAATTATTCATAAAAGAAAGATTTGACAAAAAATGACTGTTTCGGAGTAAAATAATGCTATTTTTGGAGCTTACTTTTAGTCAAGTCAACATTTCAGTAACAAGTCCGTTATATTTATCAAGCCT
>NW_028298403.1:0-4295 GCF_049724085.1 Artemia sp. Qi Xiang Cuo
AAATAATCCCTAAACGTAATTCAGCGTGTTCCTTTTGTTTTTGGCATCTCTGCGCTAATGCATTTCAAATTAATAAGAAACCTGATTCCCGCGCTAAAACAATTCATCGCTATGATGTTTCTTGGAGAATTGTTTCAATGGCCTTTGGTTATTAATATCCTTTGGAGTTCGACCAAAAGAGTTGTTTCCGAGGCAAAGACATTAATGACTTGGATCTATTCCTGGAGAATCGTTTCTATGCGAAAATTTTTAAAGTCTGACAGATGATGTCATTGGTTGATTGATCTGTCAAGAAAGGGGAATTAATTTGTTGTTTCTAAGGGGAATTATTGATTCACGATAGGTGAATTGAGGTCGACAGCACAGGTGTTCCAAATGGGTGCTACTCGTGACAGGACCACGTGGTTTATGGTTTTCCAAGTGAGAAAGTTTCTGTTTTTCCATTCTCACTGACAAAATCCATAAAATAATCAAATAAATCGATCAACACACATAACCATCCATGAAAACAGACATAAGTGTGACAAAGTTCCTGTTTTTTCAAGTGAGAAAATTCCTGTTTTTTCATTCTCACTGAGAAAATCCATAAAACATCCAAGAAAACACACATAAATGTGACAAAGTTCCTGTTTTTCAAATTCTCACTGACAAAATCCATAAAACATCCATGAAAAACATCAAATAAATCGACCAACACACATAACCATCCATTAATTATGTACAAACAGTTCTTGGTGGCCGCAGCGGTGGGTAGCACGAGTAGCACCCCCCTCTCTACTCACGTTCGGGCGGCTGCAGGGGCGTATCCAGGATTTCTTTTTTTGGGGGGGGGGCAAGATAGTTTGATCCGATAAACTTGCGTTAGGAGCAAGTTTAACTAACGCAGACTTGCGTTAATTAAGTAAATTACACTACTGTAGATTACGCTAAGGGGGCGTGAGCCCCCCTCGCCCCCTCTGGATCCGTCACTGGTCTGCTGAATATTGTCAAATGTACTCTTAGCCGAATAAAGAGCAATTTATTGCTTCAGAACTTCAGTAACTGTGGTGTAGATTAGCATAATTGTTTATAATTATTGAAAATTTAAATATAACCTAAAAATATAAAATAAGAAAAATTATTAGTTTATAGGATAGAATAAGTCGTTTTCCTCAGTTTTATCTGATATATGTAAGAAAAACAGAATTTGAAAAGGAAATTTGACTATAAATTTTATATGGCCCTGACTGTAGTGTAGTCAAATCATAACTAGAAAAATCTCTCTTAAAGGGGTGTTGGGAGGATCATTTTACAATTTTAAATGATATTCTTCTTAAAATGTTACAGGTTTGGAATTTATTTGGAAGAATTTGTTGTTCCTAAAAATTATCCCGATCATAAGATACAAGAATTATAGGCTTAAATTCAACATACAATGCCCAAAACATTCGTGTTTGTTTCAATGTTTATAACTTTCCATAGGAGTACCTTCCAAAATCGCTTTAAATTAATATTTTGTTGTTTTGTATGTTAAGTGTAATTTACTTCTTATTTTGAAGGACTTTCAAGGACTATCACTCAGGTGTCCCCCAACATTTTTTTCCGATTTAGACTATTAAAAAACGAAGACAAATTTTAGTGCAAAAAACCCTAATTTAAGTCAAATCATAACTAGAAAAACACTAGTTGAGGGAGTTTTAGCTCAGTATGTTGACTGGAGTTATTGGAAAGGCAACTACAGCATCAGAGTTACTCCAAGAGTATTTTCTTTACATTAGAGCCACGGTTCAGTCAGAATTTTATTTTATGGGTTATCGTCCTTGTCTTCTAGTCTAAAAGGGCTTAAAACAGACTGTGCCGTTACGAATGGTAGTTGTAGGGGTCTTTATAAATTTGAAAAATTATGGTCCAGTATTGAGAAAACCCCCTGACTTCCTGAATTTCTAAAACCCCTTACTTTTTAAGGCTAACCCCTTTACAGGAAATCTTCCCAAAGACTAAGAAATATTGACAAATGATTGTCAAGCTTTCCGGAGTCAAATCCCATTGGGGGTCAATTGAGGGGGGGAGAAGACTTTGCCAAATTCCCATATATGAAGTTCGGTTAGTGTCGTTATCTTAGTGTAAGACACCCTAATAAATTGGCAAACTTTTTTTGATGAGTGTCTGATTGTCTTTTTTTTTCCTTTTTTTAAATTTATCCGTCATCAACAAAAATTCTCTGCATGAAATGTGAGTGATGAAAGGTGAGAAAGCAGTCTGATCTTCGCACAATTCGTAATTGATAATTGACAAATACAATCCCCCGGTGAAATGTCCTAACTGTCGTCTTTGTTTTGAAAATCGGTTTTTTACCTAATCCAAAAAGTAAGGTTGAGATATGAGCTTCTAAAGGATAGTAATAAAACATAAACTACCATTGATTTTTAAGGCTAATTGCCATAGGTTTAGCGTAACTAATCCCATTCAATACATTTTTACCAATTTAGGTTAATTTTGCCAATCTTTCCTGCAAGATTCTAAGTGGATTACCGACTTCACAAAAAAAAATATGTCCCAGCAAGACCGTCCAAGTGGGATGTGGTGTTTTGGCCAGTTTAATTTTCATGAAATTATAATTATAATTTTGTCATGATTATTGAATTAATATTGTATTAATTGTTTTTATATTATTTAATATTGAAATTTATCATTATGTATTTAATTCTAACCAATTATAATTTTCTTTAACGTAAATTTTATAATTATAATCATTTTTATCATTATATCCAAATTATAATTTGTCTACCCCAATCCTTGAAACATGAAAAACTTCTTTTTGGGAAAGTGTTTTTTTAATTAATTAAATACAAGAGCAAGAACATATCTGTTTCTTCTATATTTACAACTAGTTTACATCATGCTGCCGCAAAATAAAGCATATATTTACCTGGCATTGGTGTAGTGAGTAGAACCCTATCAGAAGGTCGTGACGGGAGTCCATATATGGGCATAGAACCACGTGGTTCTGTCGGCATTTTTAATGCTGACGGGAGTCCTAATAAGGGCATAGCCTCCCTAGGGAGAAAAATTGCGTAATGGGGTCAATGACCTCTTTTTCCAAGGTCGATTTATTTGATGTTTTTATATGTAAGAGCACCAGGGCGAAGGTTGTACCTGCGCATTGAATTCTAACGGGAACAATATTATTGATCTGGGACTCGAGGGGGAAGTGAATTTCTGAGAACTTGATTGCGTAATCGATCGTGAATGTCATGGTGTCCAGAAATAGTATTTGATATTGTTGCTATAGAGCCAAAATGTTAAGAGTTTCCCGGAAACAGTTAGATCACGTGTTTCCTTCTCAGCCAATCAGCGAGTCGGTTACATCCCCCTTCTCAGCCACCTGCTTACAGATGATCAGAGGCGTGCTTACATATGATTTTCCCCGTTACATAACAATTCACCCTTGAGATTTCGTATATAAGGGACACGCAATGTGATTCAATTATCAGAAAGTATTTTGACGCTGTGTAAACAACAATGGATAAATTTGATGAACTTGAAGCCTTGGCAACTTCAATTTACCATGTAAGTACATTTTTTATTTTCAAACGAATTTTCCTTGGACATCCTCCAGTATATTCAGCTAAAACGTAAATATATTCCTTTACCCCAAATCCCCCCCCAAACCATACAAACATCATTATAATCAATGGAAAACATAAAATATATTCTTTTAACCTCGAAACCTAACCCCCCACCACACCAATGTTTTACAATCCCAAATTCTCGCAAAAAGAAATAAATCTCTTTTAGTTAAAGTTTTAATTTTCTAAATTTTAATATTTTATCTAACTGAGACATCCATCGCTCTCTTGTTATTAGCTCGCTCTGATTTGACACAAGACTCCGGCACGAGGCCTAAAATTAGCTGATACCCCTTTAAAGGACATCTGGCTTTAATAAATATACAAGAATTTGGATAGCGGCTTAACCAAAGGTTTCTCTGAGAAGGCTAGTTTCGCGTGAAAAGAGACATTATTGTTAATTAACCTTGTGTGGTTACAGGCTTTGCGTAATTCTATGTGGTATGGAAGCGTGGAAATGAATTATTTCCAAAATTAATGCCTAACAATATTTTTAGGACATTGGCGAATGGGGGTTTGACAAGACCTCAAGTCTAACACCTCCATTGTAAGGTGAAAGCAAACAGTTTCTTCGCGTTAAAAGTAAGGGGGGTGAGTTTAAGAAAAAGATACATTGCTTTATTATGCGTAAATTGAATAGCATTTTTACCATATCTTTCGGTGGAGGGAGGGGGATATTTTCCCATG
>NW_028298404.1:0-4294 GCF_049724085.1 Artemia sp. Qi Xiang Cuo
CGTTCGTAGTAATAGGTGACTGACCCGTGGTAAGGCATATTACGCAATCACTTGTGAAAGTGCGTACACCCTTACTACTCCTGTTACTATTTTTACAGAGAATTTCTTAGAATTTATGTAGATAATTTTCGATTGAATGTAACTTTGTTTATTAATAAAAATGTATGTAAACAAAATTCTTTGTCTTCATCTTTTAGATTTCTTTATATACGCGAATGTGGTCATCGACAGCGAGTAGTGAGGGGAGATCATTGACGTTCAACTTGTACTGATCTCGGCGTTCAAAGTCAGGGTCAAATTTTCTACATTACAATGTAACTTCACTTTTGTTATATCTCTTTGTAAAGACAATGTTACTATTTTGGTTAATATTGTAAAATTCACGTGTTTCAATTTTCTTCTTTGAAGTAATGTCACACACGGTATCAAACAGTTCGTGGTAACGAACTGTAAGTAAGGAGCGACCCGGCTCAATGGTAACCGAAACTCTAAAATACAGAATTTTGATACCAATAGATACATCAAAAGAATCAGATTTTAATGTTGATTTTAAATGTATAAGTTTCATCGAGTTTAATTGTACCTATCAAATGTTACGCGCCTGAGAAAATTTGGCTGATTTTCGGAAAAAGGGGGAATGGCCCTCTAAAAGTTATAGAACCTTAATTAAAAAAACACTATTATATTCAGCGTATTAGAGAACCCTACTATAGAGGTTTCAAGCACCTATATGCAAAAATGCGGAATTTTCCATTTTTGCCCGCAGAAAGATCACAGATGCGTGTTTTTTTGTTTTTTTTTCAGTGGTGGTTTTATCAATCCAGTGGTCTTAGAATATAGTGGTAGGGCTCATCCAAACGGAAATTAAAAGTTATAGTGCCCTTTTTAAGTGACCAAAAAAATGGGGGGCAACTAGGCCCCCTCCCACGCTCATTTTTTTCTCAAAGTCACCCGATCAAAATTTTGAGATAGCCATTTTGTTCAACATGGTCGAAAATATTATAACTATGTCTTTAGGATGACTTAACCCCTTGAAGCCCCCAGGAGGAGGGCTGAAAGTTATGAACTTTACCCAATGTTAACATATAGTATTGGTTATTGGGACCCGGCTCAATGGTAACCGAAACTCTAGAAAACGATATTTTGATACAAATAGATACATCAAAAGAATCGAATTTCAATGCTAATTTCAAATATATAAGTTTCATCAAGTTTAATGTTACCCATCAAAAGTTACGTGCCTGAGAAAATTTGGTTGATTTTCGAAAAAAGGGGGAAAGACCCCCTAAAAGTTATAGAACCTTAATAAAAAGCACACAATCATATTTCGCGTATCAGAGAACCCTACTGTAGAGGTTTCAAGCTCATATCTACAAAAATGCGGAATTTTGCATTTTTTGCCAGAAGAAAGATCACGGGTGCGTGTTTATTTTTTATTTTTTTTTCCCCCAGGGGTGATCGTATCGACCCAGTGGTCCTAGAATATCGTGGGAGAGCTCATTGGAATTGAAATTAAAAGTTCTAGTGCCCTTTTTAAGTGACCAAACAAAATGGAGGGCAACTAGGCCCCCTCCCACGCTCATTGTTTTCCCAAAGTCACCTGATCAAAATTTTGAGATAGCCATTTTGTTCAACATGTTCGAAAATGTTAAAAGTATGTCTTTTAGGATTACTTAATCCCCAAAAGTTCCCGGGAGGAGGGCTGAAAGTTATGAACTTTACCCAATGTTGACATATAGTATTGGTTATTGGGAAGTATACAGTACAGACGTTTTCAGGGGAGATTTTTCCTGGTAGTGGGGGGGGGGGGGGTCGGGTAGGGACGTAAGCAGGGGGGCCTCTGGGCCCGGCCCCCCCCCCCCGATATCTCACGATTTTTTTCATTTTCCCATAATTTTCAGATTTTTCTCACAGAATAATGGGTTTGAAGGATTCCCCCCCCGAAACAAATTGGGCCCCCCCGAAACAAATTCCTGCGTACGTGCCTGGGTTCGGGGGTTATATAGGAGGTTCTTTCCACCAAGGATGTTTTCATGGGGGAAGGGACATTGCTATGAAGGGGACGCCGGACTTCCCAGCATTATTTAAAAAAAGATCAGAAATTAAATTAAAAAAAAACAAGTTTTTCAACTGCAACAGCAGCAACATCAAAACTTTCAACGAACAGAAAATATTACATATATGATTGGGTTCACCCACTAGTCAATAGTAGAGATGGGGGCACCAGCGCGGACAGGACATAATTTATGCATGTTTTATGGTTTTTGTCAGTGAGAATTTGAAAAACAGGAATTTTGTCACATTTATGGATGGTTTTATGGATTTTGTCAGTGAGAATGAAAAAACAGGAACTTTGTCACATTTATGTCTGTTTTCATGGATGGTTATGTGTGTTGATCAATTTATTTGATGTTTTTATGGATTTTGTCAGTGAGAATGAAAAAACAGGAACTTTGTCACATTTATGTCTGTTTTCATGGATGGTATTGTGTGTTGGTCGATTTATTTGATGTTTTTCATGGGTGGTTATGTGTGTTGATCAATTTATTTGATGTTTTTATGGATTTTGTCAGTGAGAATTTGAAAAACAGGAATTTTGTCACATTCATGGACTATAGAGTCAATAGGGAGAACGCGTTGTCAAAGGGGTAATTGTTATTGTCTTTGTTTAGGATACGCGATAGAGTCATAGGGGAGAACACGTGGTTAATGGGATCAATATTATTGTTGTTGTTTTGGACAGGCGATAGAGTCATTAGAGATAACACGTGGTTAATGGGGTCAATGTTATTGTTGTTGTTTTGGGCACGCTCTCAGCGAATGCCAAGGTCAATGTTGTTGTTGTTTCCGAGCCAACTTTCTTTTCTGCTCAGTCTAGAGTCAGCAGTCAGAGTGAAAGGACTGAAAAATGAATAAATTTGAGAAAGAGAGAATTAGATCAAATCTAGTGTTTATGGAAAAACATTTGATTTTGGATGATGATTTTCTCGCAATTTGGAATAATCCCCATTGGACTGTTGTATGAAACCTTTAAAATGAGACTAAATGCTTATACGCAATTTATTGATATATCGATCACGACACGGCAAAATCATATTGTGGATATACCTTCAGTAGCGATATAGATGTCTCCTCATTCAAATGAGACAATATCGCTGGGTTACTCCTCTCCCCTTTCCTCCATTTTGACCATATTTAATAAAGAGACTCAGTTTCGCGTTAGAGTTGAGAGAGTCAAGTGACAATGGAAACCAAAAAAATGGTAGAATCTTTTCCCTCTTGTATTTACACTCTTGGAAGCTTGACTAAATTCGAAACTTTTACAGCTATTTACGACTATAGTGAAAGCGTAAATTATGTAATCCTTGCAAATTACATAGAGGCTATGCAGTACAAATTAAAGGATGTAATTCATGTCTTGAGGAGGTATGTGACTCTCACCCTAGCGGGCACCTATGCTCCAATTGTCACCATGATAAATGTGATCAGTGGGAGAATACTTACCCCGCTATGATTGGAAAGAATCCTAAACGTGATTTCAGTTTATTTCTACGAGATTGGTATCGTCGCGGATTTAAATTATTCTGGGAAGAGGAATCTGGTCTACGATTCAACTGTTGGGGTAACAAGACAATCTGGTTTCTACGTCATCGCTGTGAAGACACTGCCTACTATGACTACAAACCAAGTGATTTTTATATGGCTGTCACCGAATGTGATTTACCAATTGAAAACACAATATGCGATATTTATTCAAAGATTCAGATTGAAACACGCGAATTTCATAAAATGACTAAAAATAGTATCATTTACTATACACAGAGAAATGACAAGAGCGAGGAGACATTGTACTGCAGAAAATGCGACCCCGTCTTTGCAATCAATCAAGATCAATATACAGTGAATCCAAATGATTTACCAGCATTAGTGGTTCACGACAGTTACCTATACACTGATCAAGAAATCTAAAAGTGAAGATTTAAAGACATTGTTGTATATATACATTTTATTAATAAACAAATTCACAAACATTTTTTAAGCACTTTATTCTTAGGGCACTGAAATCAATATTAGATACACTTGTAAGTAGATTTTCCACTAGAAAGTCGTTCAGACGTGGATTGTCACTATAAATATGGAGAAACTGCTTGTAGGTATAGCCACGACATCGGAACACAAAATATAGTAGTGCGTGGAAGCCACAATCTCCGTGGAAGCAAACATATCTTCGGTTATACCATTTTCAAATAGTTGCGAATCATGATCTAGGGTTTGCATGGTCAACTCATACAAT
>NW_028298405.1:0-4294 GCF_049724085.1 Artemia sp. Qi Xiang Cuo
CATAGTTTCATAACGTGTTTAATCACGCGTAGAGGTCCCATAGAATAACAATGGAAGGAACATAAGGCCATGTGAGAGGATACTCACTCTCTTTGAAAAGGTGTAGAGCTTCTATAGAATAACATGGTAATTGCTATAGCTTTATGCAAATTCCATGTGTACTTACTACTAACCCCATCCCCCTCTGAAAAACTTCCCTGAAAATTGGGTCTGTGTTTCGCAATAATATGTACTATCTGTAAGAAATGGACAAATTGCAAAACTTAAAAAGGCACTTCATCTTCCACAATGGTCTGATTTTTTTGTAGTTGGGGAGGGAGGGAGATACCTTAAAAGTTCAATTTAATGCCGACAAATCCTAGGTCTCATTGACCCATCTGATAAATACAGAACTAGTTCTAAGGGAGAGACAAGAGAAGGATGAAGGTTGAAGTATAATGTCCAGGGCCGTAACCAGGATAATTTTTTTTTTTTTGGGGGGGGGGGGAAGTACAAAAGAAACAAAAAAATTAAAATGTCAAATTGATATCTATTCCCTTATTATTTATGGGAATATTTCTGGTGTACGCTGTTGCTATGAAAGTAACGAATAACACTAAACCCCAAAATGAGTAGAATTTATTCCGTATAGAAAGGGCTGTCCTTTCCTCTTTCACACCTTCACCTCATGGTTGCAAAAGCTTCAGAGGGTGCCCATGAGATCAGAAATTGAGACTTCAAGTACTTTTATTAAAAGCCAATAGTTCTGATAGATCAATGAGCCGGGGGGTGGGTATTTTCTGAGGGGAAAAGCCTTCTACGGTTGATTTTACTGCAAGACGAGAAAATTTTATCAAGGGGGAAGAGCCATATTTATCGGTATTATATGAAAAAGATCAGAAATTAAATTTAAAAAAGAATTTTTTTTCAAATGAAAGCAAGTAGCGACATTATAACTCAAAACAAACATAAATTATTCTTATATAAAGGGGATTTTCCTGGGGAATTCGTTTAAGGGGGCAAGGAGAGGGTTTCTTTACCGATCTTCTAAATCACCATAAACATTTAGTTAACGGCAAAATCTTTCAATTTGCTTGCGTCGAAAAGTTTTCCTTTCAATTCAGATGTTAAAGCAACACTTTTGAACACCGTTCCACTTTGCTCCAAGGGTTGTAGACATGTTTGTTTGTTTAGGTAAAAATCGACAGAAGTAAAAATTCGTAGATCATGAGATCAGAGACTGTAGACCAAATACTATTAAGATTTTCAGGAATAACTATCAGCATTTGTATATTAAACTGACGATAGACATTCACTTGTATTTTCTTTCAAACAGTTCGTGGTAACGAACTGTAAGTAAGGAGCGACCTGACTCAATAGTAACCAAATCTTCAAAAAACAGAATTTTGATGCCAATAGATATGTCAAATAAATCAAATTTTTATGCTGATTTAAAATATATAAGTTTCATCAAGTTTAGTTTTACCCATTAAAAGTTATGCGCCTGAGAAAATTTGACTTATTTTCAAAAAAAGGGGGAAAAACCCCTTAAACATAATAGAACTTTAATGAAAATCACACCATATGATTCGGTGTATTAGAGAACCCTAGTGTAGAAGTTTCAAGCTCCTATCTGCAAAAATTTGGAATTTTGTACTTTTTGTCAGAAGAAAGATCACGGATGCGTGTTTATTTAAAATTTTTTTTTCATTACCCCAGGGGTGATCGTATCAATCCAGTAGTCCTAGAATATCGTAAGTGGGCTCATTTGAACGGAAATCAAAAATTCTAACGCCCTTTTAGTAGTAAAGCATTAATAGATTTCAGCAGTGCTTGCGTAATTTGTCTTATCTCTAGCATGTAAAAGAATATACAGTGCAGTTTCACGTGCAAATTGCACAAAGCAAGCAAACCTTTACCTGTAATGTGGTCAAACACGTTTTGAGATTATAGTTGAGAATGTATGGTACAAGCAGACTGCTTTTTGCTATTGAGTGAAAATGCACATGGAATTTCACAAGAATATACAGTGTGGTTTGACGTTCACATTGCAAAAAGCGAGCAAACCTGTAAAGTGGTCAAACATATTTTGAGAATATACTCGAGATTGTATAACACAACCAGGCTGGTTTTTGAGGCAACACCCATTTCTTAGGGCCAATCAGTGAGAGCGGAGGTTATTCTATATACAATAACTTGATTGGTGATTGGAATCAAATAAAAGGAGTGATTTTCATTCGTCCTTGAGATTTTGTATATAATGGTCATGCGTTACGATTAAACTTTCATAAAGTTCTAACACACCGTGGATAACGCATTTGATATTACTGACTTAGAAACTTTGGCTACAGCGATTTATAATATGAGTTCAGGTTACTAAATTTTCTTAATTTATTTCCGAATAAAATCATTTTACATAGTCCCCCCTCAAGTAAATTCAAATTCAGGGGAAAAGCCCTCCCCCCCACAATACAAATTCTCCTATATGATGTTTATAGTCAGCTAGAAAGTGTAAAATACGCTCTTTTTTCCATTACGTAAACCCCATCTTCCCTCCCCCTCTGTTTACGAGTTTAATTCATTCATTATAAATAATTCTTTCGTTAAAAAAATGTCATTTCCAATCGTGCATTTAAAATGTGCTTTCTTTGCACTCTAGTTAAAACCATGTGTGTTTAGTCTTCTTACAATAGAGTAATTTTCATAAACAAACTTCACACGCGTGTTATCGGCAATGATTAATGCCAGATGGGCAATGTATCAATTCTAACACCTTCGTTGTAAGGTGAAAACAAACTGTTTCTTCGCATGAAAAGTAAGGGTGGAGGGGGTTTAAGAAAAAGAAATATAGCTTTATTATGCGTAAATTGAATAGCATTTTTACCTATGATCACAAATTTTATGTCTGTAAGCTGTTTGTTAACAATCTTTTTTATCTTATTTAAAGCCTATAGACTGGAACATTTAAATTTTTTTCTAAATGGTAAAAAATAGAAACACTGATTTCTATCCTAAGACTACGGACTAGTGTTTATTAAGATTTTTTTTTTCACAAGTCGTGCAATACAACGATTGATTTCTAAGCCTAGTATATTTCTTGCAAATTTTTGCTTTTTGCTTTGCTGAAAAGAAGGGGGAGGCTTCTTTGGGATAAATGCTTTCTAGACAAAATTCTGGTTATGTGGCGGGGGGGGGGGGAATAATTTTTCTTATGTAAAAGAGGGATGGGTGGAGAAGGGGCAATGTATCAATTCTAACGCCTTCGTTGTAAAGTGAAAACAACCGATGTAGTTGCGTGAAAAGGAAGGGGGGAGGGGGTTTAAGAAAAAGATATAGAGCTTTATTATACGTAAATCGACTGGCAAGTTTAACTTTGATTGAAAATTTCATGTCTTTAAGGTGTGGGTTAAAAATCCTTTTTATCTTATTTAAAGCCTATAGACTAGAACATTTAAAAAAAATTTCTAAATGGTAAAAATAGAAACACTGATTTCTTTCCTAAGACTAGAGACTACTGGTTGTCAAGATTTATTTTTTCACAAGTCGTGCAATAAAACGTTTGATTTCTAAGCCTAGTATATTTCTTGCAAATTTTTACTTTTTTCTTTTCTGAAAAGAGGGGGGAGGCTTCTTTGCGATAAATGCTTTCTAGACAATATTCTGGTTATGTGGCGGGGGGTACTAATTTTTCTTCTGTAAAAGAGGGGTCATTATTTCATACTAAATTTTTTCTTCTTTTTAAGGAGGATTCCGACAATTACTCTCCCCCTGAAAAGAGAGCAAGAGGGAGCGATGCCACACCGATGCAAGCTGCAAGGCCTTTCCATCATAAGATATGCCGGTTCCATTACACATGCTCTGGACCATCCATTGACCGCTCAGCTTTTAATGCCCGGAGCCTCTCATGCCTGTGCCAGCTCTGCACAAACCTCTATGCAACCTGGCAGAAAATTGAAAAGAGAGTGGATGCCTTCTCATAATGCCTCAGCCCCGTCTACTCAAGATCGTGAGGTTGCCCCCCTTCATGCTTTGCCAGGGCCTTCAGGCACACAAGTGCAGTCTAAATTTGGAAATGTAAGCATTTTTACCTGCTTATAGAAATATATACATATTTCTTTCCAACTTTTTTTAGCCTCTTCTTCTCACCATTTTTCAACACTGTAAAAGTGTGTGTGTGTCAGAGATATTAAAATGTTAATCCCCCATCCCAACCATTGTTTTAAATTTTTAAGTTTTGAGGGAGGTGTAAAAAATGCTACTTTTTTAATATCCCGGTAAACATCTGACTTGAAATGTTTCAGAAGAAATAGACTAC
>NW_028298406.1:0-4293 GCF_049724085.1 Artemia sp. Qi Xiang Cuo
ATTCATTGTACGGTTAGGCTTGTAACCGTCAATGTAATCGTCAAATATATAGAACGGTTACTACTAATATACCAAAACACATTTGGCTGCATACTTCATAGTATGATTGGGCGGGCTGCATTGCACATGTAGGTCTAGTTTGCCCACTTTTCCCCTAAGTCAAGCAGTTTAACTTGAAGGCAAAGCTCTTCCTTCAGGGTCATTGCTACCTAGGAAAGCTGTTTAGCTAGGTGAGTTAAATTTTGAAGAATCGGTGTACATCCATAATTATAAGGCCCCAGTGGAAAAGCGATTTTCAAGTACCCATTGCCACCAAATTTGTACTGTGGGAATAAAACCTTCAGAAATGGATATATAATCCAACACGGGTCTGACGAAGTGTTTTCACCCTCAAATCTGTACTCCTTTATTTAAGGAGGAACAGTACAGAGAAACATCTGGCTATCTTTTCCACGTTAAATGTTCTTAGTTTGTATGACGACAACAAACGTATAAGGGCATTGATTTTGGCTTATATTTATTACCTAGATCAAGTATTATAAGCTGTGCTTGCTTCTATTCTTCCTTTTCTACTGGGGTTTAATGATTTACTTGTAGAGGGTTTTGAAAAGAACCATTTGGCTTTTAACTTTGGTTTCTAATTATCTCCAAAAAAGATGTTTTCATCAATCTATTTTTGCTACTGCAATTTGTTGTCAAAATTCATGTTTCCACACCCACTCCCTCTCTTCCAAAAAGTTTTCTTCTTTCATTTAATTCGCAGGTTAGTCTTTTATGAAAACCTGACTAAAAATGAGCCGGGAAAGGAAAACAATGGTAAAACAGCTCAACTTCTCGACTAACGTAAAACTCGACA
Source organism: Artemia sp. Qi Xiang Cuo (assembly GCF_049724085.1). Lineage (NCBI taxonomy): Eukaryota > Metazoa > Arthropoda > Branchiopoda > Anostraca > Artemiidae > Artemia > Artemia sp. Qi Xiang Cuo. The sequence goes on from NW_028298406.1 coordinate 857, forward strand.
GGTAGTTTAAGAAGGAGCAGAAATACAGCCGCTATGGCGAGGGGTGTCAATTTAGATTCTTTGCCCCTTCACAAAAAGAAACTTGGAAATGTGCATTCAATTACCATTGAAACGAAATAGAATATCAGTAAAACGGGTGGTCGGAAAGATTTTGTTTTTCTATTAAGTTTGGTAAATACAAAGTGAATTTTGTGACAAAGAGTGGAGGAAGGGATGGTAGGATTTCTTGAGTGCCACTCAATTGGTTTTGTAAAGTGTAGTTTTGGTAGTTTTTATTGTTTGATTGGTGGCCTTTTACTTCTTGCAGTATATGCCCATATAAACCTGAGTCTTATATGGGCAAATAAAATCTGGATGAAAATCCTCAAGTAGAGATGCCCCTATTGACACGATCCCTCACCCCTGCTGCCACCTATAACTTTTTTTACATAGTTTATGGATGGTTATGTGTGTTGGTCGATTTATTTGATGTTTTTCATGGATGTTTTATGGACTTTGTCTGTGAGAATTTGAAAAACAGGAACTTTCTCACGTTTTTAGCTGTTTTATGGTCTTTGTTAGTAAGAATTTGAAAAACAGGAACTTTGTCACATTTTTGTATGTTTTTATGGATTTTGTCATTTAGTAATGGAAAAACAGGAACTTTGACTAATTCACGAATTTTTGAGTCATTACCTGAACCGTTTCCGGGCACAGTTAATGACATTTCATTTTTGTTCTTGTTCGAGGCAAAGTTAATGACACCTGCTTCCTGTTGTTGTTCGAGGCAGATGTTATGAGTTTCCGGGAAATAGTATTTGTTGTTGTCGCTCAAGGCAAATGTTATGAGTTTCCGGGAAACAGTTAGATCACGTGTTTCCTTCTCAGCCAATCAGAGGGATTTGTTTACATAACAATTCGACCTTGAGATCTCGTATATAACGGGCATGCAATGTGATTCAATTATCAGAAAGTATTGTGACACAATGGATAGAACAATTGACATAATTGATGAGCTTGAGGCCTTGGCAGCCACAATTTACCATGTAAGTGCATTTTTATTTTCAAGCGAATTTTCCTTGGACACCCTCCAGTATATTCAGCTAAAACGTAAATATATTCCTTTACCCTCAAACCCCTCCCCAAACCTAACCACCATAAGATCTTTATACTCAATGCAAAACGTGAATATATTCCTTTACCCTCAACCCCCCCCCCCCAAACCTAACCACCATACAATCTTTATACTCAATGCAAAACGTGAATATATTCCTTTACCCTCAAAACCTACCCCCCCCCCAGTTTTTACAAGTATAATTCTCGCAAAAAGAAATAATTTTTCAATAAATTTATTCTTTCTGTAAGCCTATCAAAAAGTGACAATCAACTTCTCTCTATTAATATACCGTTTCTACTTCAGCCGCCGCTAACTTGACAAAACATTTCCACAAGGTTATAATTAGCTGACACCTCACAATTGCACTTCCTTCTTGTTTACGTTAGCGACTTACCCAAAAGGTTTCAATGATAAAAAGGATTTGTTTCCCATCGAATTAAAACAGTTTCAAGCAAAAAGAGATTGCTGTATATTAAACTTGTAGATTCGTAACCTTGTATTTGCCGGAGAACCGGTGAAACAGATTATTTTCAAATTAAGGTCTAACAATATATTTAGGACATTATGTAAAAGGGGGGGGGGGCAATACATCGCTTCTAACAGCTTCGTTGTAATTAAATTCTGTAAACGGGGGAGGGCAGTAAGAGAACCGACGGTTTCTAAGAAAAAAAGATAGCTTTATTATGTGTACATTTACATCCAAGATTGTAATTTAGGCCTATAAGCTGTGTGTTAACGATCTAATTTAAAGCCTCCCTCTGATTCTTGGGCTTATAACATTTCGAAATTTTTACTTTTTAGTTTACTGAAATGTGATAAATGCTTTTCTAAACAAAATTATGGCTAATTTAATTTTCATTCTGTAAAATAAAGGGAGAAATTATTCTGTAACTAATTTTTTTCTCTTTTTTAAGGCAAATCATGAAGAATTTGATACCCCTACATCAGTGAGAACTACAGGTATCGCAAATAGCGGAGAATGCTCGTCACCGCCACCCACTAAGAGAGCAAGGGCTAATAATGCGCCCCATGCGAAGGCTACTATCATACAATATGATCGCTGGCCAAAACCCCCCAGCACCACACTGCCTACCCAAGTGCAGCCATCTGTACCAGCCACTAACCCAGCTGCACACGTCGCAGCTCCTCTACAAGAAATTAATGACATCGTTTGTGCACCCAAGCACCCTGGACCTCCATTAGCTGTCTCACCAACACTAGCTCAAGAGGTTACCCTCCAGCACGCACTACCCGGATCTTTGGGCACCCAAGCCCAGATGGATTATGCAAATGTAAGCATTTTTTCCCTACCTATCTATTTCTTCCAATGTTTTTAGTCTTTTTCAATCCCAATATAAACTTATCTCTGCGAGATATTAACCCCCCCCCCCACAAACCCAACCACTATACAGTCTTTATACTCAATGGAAAACGCAAATATATTCTTTTTACCCTCAAACCCCCTCCCATTGTCTTACAAACCAAAATTCTCGCAAAAGAAATAATTTTTCGTTAAATTCCTTCTATATTTCCAGCTAAAGTGTCTGCCGACTTCTGTCAATTCTTAGACATTAAGCCGCTATGTTTGGACATAAGCTCTCCGCACACGCATATAAATAGATCTGTTTCATCCCCTTTTCCTGTTTTGTTATATCATTAGCGACGGTTAGGCCGCCAAGTCTAAGCTCTCAATGCTTTTATGTAATTCTGTTGTTTGGCCAAGAATATTAGCTGTGTATTGTTTGCAAATTAGGAAATTGGAATTCCATATAAGAGTGGAACAAGTTATACCCCCAAAAATAATGATTGCTATTTATGACATTGCTGAAAAGGGGGGGCATAGTTGCCCTCGAATCTTTTTGGTCACTTAAAAAGCGCAGTCAATTACTGCTAATGCTCACCGTCTTTGAAACTCTATTCCATTCACATTGTTTTAAGAGAGAGATTATCCCATCTGTCACATATCAGCGTCCTAATTTACACTGAATATTTCTATCGTGCCAAAGATTTTAGTGAGGAGAAAGCGAGTTAACGGTTCTCGACGTTCAATCCTGTTGAAGTTCAATCCTGGAACACTCGCGCTAGGGGTCACAATAATGAGTTTACTGAACCAGTATGGAATTAGAAATATTTCAACTTTTGACGGGCATTATGTAAAGGGGGCTGGGAAGAGCTGTTGGAGGTACTGCATGAAGCGCCGCGGGCCCGAGAAGCGCCGCAGGGATGCGCCGCGGGCCAGAAAAGCGCCCCAGCATACGCCGCAGGGATGCGCCGCAGGAAAGCGCCGCAGGATGCGCCACAGGGATGCACCGCAAAAAAAAATAAATAAATAAAAAACAAA
>NW_028298407.1:0-4283 GCF_049724085.1 Artemia sp. Qi Xiang Cuo
TAGCCATTGAACCATTAAGTGATTGATTGATTTGAAATCCTGCAGTGAATAGAAATCCGTAAAGATGGCACTGATATTTTGGCGGGTCCTTTGTAGAGTACCAGTCATTAACAAACTAGAGGAAACTAGTTTTGTGTTCGCTTTGCCATAGGATTATTTATTCGACTAATCAAGCTCCAAGCTCCAGCTCCAAAAACGGCGTATTTTGGGAGCAAATTTTGAACTTTTAGTTGGAGATCCTTCACATAGATACAGCTCCCTATCATTAACAAATTAGAGGAAATCAATTTTGCATTGGATGAGTTTGTAGAGGATTAATTAAACAACTGATCAAGCTCCAAGTTCCAGCTCTAAAAAAAAGCGTATTTTGGGCTCAAGTTTTGAACTTTCAGTGGGAAGTCCTTCAAATAGATACAACATACCTATAATTAACAAACTAGAGGAAACCAGTTTTGCATTACGTGAGTCATATTTGATTTGTTTTGCATTGCATTAATTACACGACTGATCAAGCTACAAGTTCCGGCTCTAAAAAAAACATATTTTTTGCTCAAATTTTGAACTTTCGGTGGGAGATCCTTCAAATAGATACAAAATACCTATCATTAACAAACTAGAGGAAACCAGTTTTGCATTGGATGAGTTATATTTGATTTGTTTTGCATAGGATTAATTACACGACGGAGCAACCCCCAAGTTTCTGCTCCACTAAAGTGTATTTTGGGGGCAAATTTTGAACTTTCAGTGGGAGGTCCTTCAAATAGATTCAACATACCTCATCATTAACAAACTAGAAGAAACCAGTTTTGCATTGGATGAGTTATATTTGATTTGTTTTGCATAGGATTAATTACACGACTGATCAAGCTCCAAGTTTCTGCTCCACAAAAGTGTATTTTGGGCACAAATTTTTAACCTTCAGTGGGAGGTCCTTCAAATAGATACAAGATACCTATCATTAACAGACTACAGGAAACCAGTTTTGCATTGGATGAGTTATATTTGATTTGTTTTGCATAGAATTAATTACACGGCTGAAGAAGTTCCAAGTTTCTGCTCCACAAAAGTGTATTTTGGGCACAAATTTTGAACCTTCAGTGGGAGGTCCTTCAAATAGATACAAGATACCTATCATTAACAAACTAGAGAAAACCATGTTTGCATTGGATGAGTCATATTTGAATTGTTTTCAATAAGATAAATTACACGACTGATCAAGCTCAGAGTTCCAGCTCTAAAAAAGGAGTGTTTTTGGCTCAAATTTTGAACTTTCAGTGGGAGGTCCTTCAAATAGACACAACATACCTATTATTATCAGACTAGATGAAACCAGTTTTGCATTTGATGAGTCATATTTGATTTGTTTTTCATAGGATTAACTACACGACTGAGCAAGCTCATGAGTCATATTTGATTTGTTTTGTATAGGATTAATTACACGACTGATGAAGCTCCAAGTTTCTACTCCACAAAAATGTATTTGGGGCGCAAATTTCGAACTTTCAGTGGGAGGTCCTTCAAATAGATACAACATACCTATCATCAACCAACTAGAGGAAACCAGTTTTGCATTGGATAAGTCATATTTGATTTGTTTTGGATAGGATTAATTACACGACTGATCAAGCTCCAAGTTTCTGCTCCACGAAAATGTATTTTGGGCGCAAACTTTGAACTTTCAGTGGGAGATCCTTCAAATAGATACAACATACCTATCATCAACAAACTAGAGGAAACCAGTTTTGCCTTGGATGAGTCATATGTGATTTGTTTTGGATAGGATTAATTACACGACTGATCAAGCTTCAAGTTTCTGCTCTAGAAAAGTGTATTTTGGGCGCAAATTTTGAACTTTCAGTGGGAGGTCCTTCAAATAGATACAACATACCTATCATTAACACACTAGAGGAAATCAGCTTTGCATTGGATGAGTTATATTTGATTTGTTTTGCATAGGATTAATTACACGACTGAGCAAGCTTCAAGTTTCTGCTCCACAAAAGTGTATTTTGGGCGCAAATTTTGAACTTTGAGTGGGAGGTCCTTCAAATAGATACAACATACCTAATATTAACAGACTAGATGAAACCAGTTTTGCATTGGATGAGTCATGTTTGATTGGTTTTGCATAGGATTAATTACACGACTGATCAAACAGTTCGTGGTAACGAACTGTAAGTAAGGAGCGACCCGGCTCAATAGTAACCAAAACTGTAAAAACCGGATTTTTTATACCAATAGATACATCAATAGAATCAGATTTTTATGCTGATTTCAAATATACAAGTCTCATTTAGTTTATTTTTACCCATCAAAAGTTACGCGGAGTTGGATGTCTTTCAAATAGGTACAACATACCTATCATTAACAAACTAATGGAAACCAGTTTTGCATTGGATGAGTTATATTTGATTTGTTTTGCATAGGATTAATTACACGACTGAGCAAGCTCTAAGTTTCTGCTCCACAAAAGTGTGTTTTGGGCGCAAATTTTGAACTTTCAGTGGGATGTCCTTCAAATAGATACAATATACCTATTATTAACAGACTAGATGAAACCAGTTTTGCATTGGATGAGTCATATTTGATTTGTTTTGCATAGGATTAACTACACGACTGAGCAAGCTCATGCGTCATATTTGATTCGTTTTGTATAGGATTAATTACACGACTGATCAAGCTCCAAGTTTCTGCTCCACAAAAATGTATTTTTGGCGCAAATTTTGAACTTTTAATGGGGGGGGGGTCCTTCAAATAGATACAACATACCAATCATCAACAAACTAGAGGAAAACAGTTTTGTATTGGATGAGTCATATTTGATTTGTTTTGGATAGGATTAATTATACGACTGATCAAGCTCCAAGTTTCTGCTCTAGAAAAGTGTGTTTTGGGCGCAAATTTTGAACTTTCAGTGGGAGGTCCTTCAAATAGATACAACATACCTATCATTAACAAACTAGAGGAAATCGGTTTTGCATTGGATGAGTTATATTTGATTTCTTTTGCATAGGATTAATTACACGACTGAGCAAGCTTCAAGTTTCTGCTCCACAAAAGTGTATTTTGGGCGCAAATTTTGAACTTTGAGTGGGAGGTCCTTCAAATAAATACAACATACCTATTATTAACAGACTAGAGGAAACCAGCTTTGCATTGGACGAGTCATATTTGATTTGTTTTGCATAGGATTAACTACACGACTGAGCAAGCTCATGAGTCATATTTGATTTGTTTTGCATAGGATTAATTACACGACTGATCAAGCTCCAAGTTTTTGCTCTAGAAAAGTGTATTTTGGGCGCAAATTTTGAACTTTCAGTGGGAGGTCCTTCAAATAGATACAACATACCTATCATCAACAAACTAGAGGAAACCAGTTTTGCATTGGATGAGTCATGCTTGATTTGTTTTGCATAGGATTAACTACACGACTGAGCAAGCTCAAGAGTCATATTTGATTCGTTTTGCATAGGATTAATTACACGACTGATCAAGCTCCAAGTTTCTGCTCCCCAAAAATGTATTTTGGGCACAAATTTGAACTTTCAGTGGGTAGTCCTTCAAATAGATACAACATACCTATCATCAACAAACTAGAGGAAACCAGTTTTGCATTAGATGAGTCATATTTGATTTGTTTTGGATAGGATTAAATACACGACTGATCAAGCTCCAAGTTTGTGCTCTAGAAAAATGTATTTTTGGCGCAAATTTTTAACTTTCAGTGGGAGGTCCTTGAAATAGATACAACATACCTATCATTAACACTTTCAGTGGGAGGTCCTTCAGAAAGATACAGTGCACCAGTCATTAACAAACTAGAGGAGAGCAGTTTTTTACTGGATGAGTTATATTCTATTAGTTTTGCCTAGGTTTATTTACACCACTAATCAAGCTCCAGCTCCCAAAAAAATGTTTTTGGGCACAAATTTTTACTTTTCAGTGAGAGATCCTTCTGATTGATACAGCATTACTTTCATTAACAAAGTAGAGGAAAACAGTTTTGCATTCCCTCTACCGTAGGGTTAGTTATAACACGGATCAAATTCAAGCTCCAGCTATTCTCCCAGGATAGAAAGTGACATAATCCTGGTAACGAAAGTATTAATAACCTTTAATGACCAAACTTATTAATGAACAAATACCAAAGTATTAATAAAATGGATTACACGCTAATATTAGAAGAAAAAAAGATGGAGAAAAAATGTTTATTATTTGTTAGGGGTTGTTACTAGCAATCAGAATCTGACATCAGAACTCCTTAAAAATAGCGTTCCACC
>NW_028298408.1:0-4269 GCF_049724085.1 Artemia sp. Qi Xiang Cuo
CTCTACTCTCTCTCTCTCTCTCTCTCTCTCTCTCTCTCTCTCTCTCTCTCTCTCTCTCTCTCTCTCTCTCTCTCTCTCTCTCTCTCTCTCTCTCTCTCTCTCTCTCTCTCTCTCTCTCTCTCTCTCTCTCTCTCTCTGTGCTTTCTTATTCTTTCGCAGTAGTTTGACACAAAAATGTAGGCGAACGAGATTCAAATTTAAAAAAATTTATATAAAAAGCAAGATTTAAGAAATGTGCAGAAATAATTTTTTTGAAATCTGTTCTGTATGACTCATCAACCTTGATCAACTTTCATCACATCATTTTTCTAAACCATTTTGCAAATAAAATACTCATAAACTAGAAAATTTGCCATATTGAGTAAAAAACTCAAAACCTAGTCACACATATATATTCACACAAGGGCAGTATTCATTTGCCAGGACAATTTCGTTGCTAAACTAAGCGATTTTCGTTGATTTGTCAAGAAATTTTTTTAGTTTTATTGTTCGGCCAATTGGGCAGTTCTGTACACAAAGCCCATGCAAATCCATGGGTTTTTCCTAAATAACAGCAATATTTCCGAACAAAACTATTTTATAGGGATAATCCTTATGGAAACCAGAAGGAGGGCGGCAATCCCAGGGACATTAAACATTTAGAAAAGAGAATTATTACCATTTAAGCTGTTTGCAAACAAAGCTCCAGGTGGCACTTGTCCCCTCACTCCAAGAAACGCTCATGAAGACACTCATGATGCTCTTCCCCCCTTTTTTCACCTCTTTGTCGGTAGGTATATGAATGTTACATTTTATACTACTTAGAAAAGGATTGTAGATTGTAGCAATTCAAGGGGTGCTATCACCCCAGCACTAAAAATAAGACGGTAGACAGAAAAAAAATCTCAGAAATCAAGAAGGAATAGAGATCAATTCCTACTACGAATTCGCCAGCGTGAGGCGTTACTGTCGCTGAAACTGGAAAGCTCAGTATATTGTTTTTCGATAAAATATTAAACGATTGGCTATCTCATAAATTTTTACTCAACGGCTTTTCGTACCCTTTGGTCTAAGATTAGAGTTATACGTCAAAGAACGGCACAAAATGCTACCTTATATACGCACAATCTTTTCTGGTAAGTAAGAGGTCAGCAGAAAATTCAATTCTTTTTATAATGAACCTTCTTCTGATACTTTAGAACCATTAATTTCATTCATGAGGGAAAAAACAAGTAAACATGCTTCCTTGACCAACTTTCAAAGAAAATACAAAATTTCACAGGCAAAATATCTCTACAATAAACTTCTCTTATATACTGAACTCAATGGCGCAATTTTAATCAAAATATCTCACTGTTTTCAAAAATTGGGCGTATTTTATCAGGCTCGTAAATTTTTATAGGTAACTTTAAACTCGAGAATTTTATACACTTGGAATCACCTTTGGAAAATCTGATTCTTTTAGTGGATCTCCTTACTTTAAGTTCGTTACCACCAACTGTGTAAAATATCTATAAAAAATTCAACATTTAACCCAATATTTAAATTTAAATGTTGAAGAAAACAAAAGGTACTGTTGTATTATCTGTTACAAACTCGAGAAGTGAAGTTTGGTAAATGCAAATGAGATAAAACAAAATAGGGTAAAAAATATAATAGTTTAGAAACAAATTTCGGCTATATATTTACACATCAGGAGGGTGGAGGACAAAGCATAGCATAGATTAAACATGTAACCTAACCTAACCTAGGTACCTTTTTTTGCCCCTAAACCCCAGTAGAGTAGTACCTTATATTTCTAGCACACTATGTTCCTTCCTATGCTATTCTAGGAGTTTATGTTCCTTCCTATGCTATTCTAGGAGTGTACGTTCCCTCCCATGCTATTCTATAGCGCTATGTTCCTTCCTATGCTATTCTAGGAGTTTATGTTCCTTCCTATGCTATTCTAGGAGTTTACGTTCCCTCCCATGCTATTCTATAGCGCTATGTTCTTTCCTATGCTATTCTAGGAGTGTACGTTCCCTCCTATGCTATTCTATAGCGTTGTGTTCCTTCCTATGTTATTCTATGGGACCTCTACACGTGATTAAACATGTTTTGAAACTACATGCTATTTGCTTACCCTATGTTCCCTTAAAGGTTTGACGACTACATTCACGAATACAATCACGCCTACAAGAATATGCAGTTTCACGTGCACATTGCAAAAAAGCGAGCAGTACGAACGGGGATTCCCCACACAAGTTTGTTTCAACTCCACGTTTTCAACCAGACTGCTTTTTTTTTAGACAACATCCATTTTTTTAGGGCCAATCAGAGACAGTGGAGGTTACTCCATATACGATAACTCGACTGGTGATTGGATACAAATAAAAAGGAGTGATTTTCATTCGTCCTTGAGATTTTGTATATAATGGACATGCATTACGATTAAATTTCCATAATGTTTTAACATACCATGGATAATACATTAAATATTATTGACATTGAAGCTATGCCTACTTCGATTTATAATGTAAGTACAGTCTAGTAAATTTCTTAATTTATTTTCAAATAAAATAATTTTACCATCCCTCCAGTAAATTCGAATTTCAGGGGGGGGGGGGATAGCCCTCCCCCCAACAATACAAATTCTACAATATGAAGATTATAGTCGATAGAAAACGTAAAATATGCTCTTTTTTCCACTATGTAAACCTACATCTTCCCTCACCTCTCTGTTTACAAGTTTAATTCATTAGAAATACTTCTTTTCCTTCAAAATCTCCTTTTCTTGTTCATGTTTGTAAAATGTGCTTTGCTTTCTGGTCTAAATAAAACCACCTGTGTTTAACCTTTTTTACAAGAGGGAGCGATTTCAAAACAACATTTGGCAAGCGAATTATCTGAATTAAGAAAACAAAGGAATGGAAACGTGTAATTTTAAACGCTTTGAAGAAAGAGAGATGGTATTTTGACCAAATTAGACGAGACAATCTATTTTCAATTGTATTTGATGATTAAAAGGCTTTTATAAACATATAAGGCGGGGGAAGGGGAGCAATGTATCAATTCTAACACCTTCGTTGTCTAACACCTTCGCATGAAAAGTAAGGGGGAGGGAAGGGCGATTGTTTGTGCAGACATGTATACCCTTTGACAAGAAAACTAATGTGGTCATTTCGACACGCAACACTGAAGTTTAGTGTTTGGTTAGCTGTTAATTATAGCATATTTATGGCTGACTATTTTTTAGATCTATATTTTAAATCATTGTATTGGATTTGATGCAACGGGGGGGGGGGGCTACTAATTTTTTCTTCTGTAAAAATGGGAATTCTTTTCCATACTAAATTTTTCCTTCTTTTTAAGGAGGAGGATTCCTACAATTACTCTCCCCCTCAAAAGAGAGCTAAGGCTAATGACGTTACTCCAATGCAGCAAATGGAGATAGCTGAGCCATCCAGGGCCACGCGAACACAGTCTGGTCAAAAACCGAAAAGAGAATGGGCGGCTGCTCACATGATGGTGAACCCCGCTGCTCCAACCCCCCAAGCCAGTGACATCGCCACCACATCTATGCAAGAAACGGATGTCACCACCCCGTCTATCCTCCAACACGCGCTACCAGGACCATCTAGCACACAAGTCCAGCCGGAATATGGAAATGTGAGCATTTTTACCTTTACTTTCTACATGGTTTTAGAAATATCAACATATTTCTTTCCATTTTTTTTAGTCTTTTCATTTTTTCAACACCGTAAAAGTGTGTGTGTGTGTGTGTGTTTGTGTGTGTGTGTGTGTGTGCGCGTGTGTGGGTGTGTTTGGTTTTTTTTGAGTGCGATTTCTGTTGTTTGTTTTTTGTTGAGTGGTTGTTTTGGTTTGTTTGTTTTTTTGTGTTTGTGTGTTTGTGAGATTGTGTGTGTGAGTGTGTGTGTGTGTGTGTGTGTTCGTGTGTGTGTGTGTGTGTGTGTGTGTATATGTATGTATGTGTGTGTGTGTGTGTGTGTGTGTGTGTGTGTGTGTGTGTGTGTGTGTGTGTGTGTGTGTGTGTGTGTGTGTGTGTGTGTGTGTGTGTGTGTGTGTGTGTGTGTGTGTGTGTGTGTGTGTGTGTGTGTGTGTGTGTGTGTGTGTGTGTGTGTGTGTGTGTGTGTGTGTGTGTGTGTGTGTGTGTGTGTGTGTGTGTGTGTGTGTGTGTGTGTGTGTGTGTGTGTGTGTGTGTGTGTGTGTGTGTGTGTGTGTGTGTGTGTGTGTGTGTGTGTGTGTGTGTGTGTGTGTGTGTGTGTGTGTGTGTGTGTGTGTGTGTGT
>NW_028298409.1:0-4266 GCF_049724085.1 Artemia sp. Qi Xiang Cuo
AGCGCGCTAGCGCTGCCTAAGTAAAGAACGGTGTGGATACAATGCTCATAGGCAGCGCGCTAGCACTGCCTAAGTAAAGAACGATATGGGCACAATGTGTTTTTTTTTCTCCATACCTGGGCACTTCGTATCGAAGGAGTTGTTGTAGAAACTTCGAAAAGGGCTCATTCGATTGGAAAATGGAGTGGCTAGTGCCCTTTTTAATAAAAAAAAGTGATTGGAGGGCAACAAGCCCCCGCCCCACACCCATCATTCCCCCATACACACCCAATCAAAATTTTGAGATAACCATCTTGTTCAGCGTAGTTGATTTCCAGATAGAAAATATGTTTTTGAGGAGGATACTCCCCCATAAATCTCGGGGCAAGGGTTTTAAGTTATGCCCTGGGGGTATATAAGGTTTTTATAGAAAGCGTTGTCGTAGAAACTTCCAAACAGGTTCGTTCGATTGGAAATTCAAAGGGCTAGTGCGCTTTTTAATAGTCGAAAGGGATGTGAGAGGCAACTAAACCCCCTCTCACGCCCATCTTTTCTCCAAACACATCCAATCAATCATAGGCAGCGCGCTAGCGCTGCCTAAGTAAAGAGCGGTGCGGATACAATGTTCATAGGCAGCGCACTAGCGCTGCCTAAGTAAAGAACGATATGGGCACAATGTGTTTTTGTTGTTTTTCTCCATACCCGGGCACTTCGTATCCAAGAAGTTGTTGTAGAAACTTCGAAAAGGGCTCATTCGATTTGAAATTGGAGTGGCTAGTGCTCCTTTTAATATTCAAAAGTGATTGGAGGGCAACAAGCCCCCACCCCAAACCCATCATTCCCCCATACACACCCAATCAAAATTTTAAGATAGCCATTTTGTTCAGCGTAGTTGATTTCCACATAGAAAATATGTTTTTGAGGAGGACACTCCCCCACAGCCCTTAGGGAAAGGGTTTTAATTTATGCCCTGAGGGCATTTAAGGATTTTAAAGAAGGTGTTGTCGTAGAAACTTCAAAAAAAGCTCATTTGATTGGAAATTGACAGGGCAAGTGCCCTTTTTGTTAGTCTAAAGTGATTGGAGGACAACTACCCCCCCCCCTCCCCCTCCCAGGAGGAGGACAACCCCATACAGCCCTCAAGGCAAGGGTTTTAAGTTATTCCCTGGGGGCATATAAGGTTTTTAAAGAAGGTGTTGTAGTAGAAACTTCAAAATAGGCTCATTCGATTGGAAATTCAAAGGGATAGTACCCGTTTTAGTAGTCGAAAGTGATTGGAGGGCAACTAATCCCCCCCTCCCACGCCCATCATTCCCCAAAACCCATCCAATAAAAAATTTTGAGATAGCCATTTTGTTCAGCGTAGTTAATTTCCAGATAGAAAATATGTTTTTGAGGAGGACACTCCCCCACGGCCCTTAGGGAAAGGGTTTTAATTTATGCCCTGAGGGCATTTAAGGATTTTAAAGAAGGCGTTGTCGTAGAAACTTCAAAAAAAGCTCATTTGATTGGAAATTGACAGGGCAAGTGCCCTTTTTGTTAGTCTAAAGTGATTGGAGGACAACTACCCCCCCCCTCCCCCTCCCAGGAGGAGGACACCCCCATACAGCCCTCAAGGCAAGGGTTTTAAGTTATTCCCTGGGGGCATATAAGGTTTTTAAAGAAGGTGTTGTAGTAGAAACTTCAAAAATGCTCATTCGATTGGAAGTCCAAAGGGCTAATGCCCTTTCTAATAGTCGAAAGTTATTGGAGGGCAACTAGCCCCCCCCCACACCCCTCATTCCCCCACACACAGCAAATAAAAATTTTGAGATAGTAATTTTGTTCAGCGTAGTTTATTTCCAGATAGAAAACATATTTTAGAGGAGGACACTCCCCCACAACCGTCAGGGCGAGGATTATAAGTTATGCCCTGGGGTGTATAAGGTTTTTATTGGAATCTTTGTCGTAGAAACTTGAAAAAGGGCTGATTCGATTTGAAATTCAAAGGGCTAGTACCCTTTGTAACAGTCGAAAGTGATTTGAGGGCAACTAACCCCCGCGTTCGCGCTGCCTAACCGCGTTCGCGCTGTTAACCAGCACATTCGCGCTGCCTAAGTAAAGAACAGGGACACTCGAGAACGAGACAAGAAAAGGGGACTAAGTAAAGAGGAGGACACTCCCCCACAGTCCTCAGGGCAAAGGTTTTAAGTTATGCCCTGGCGGTATATAAGAACGATGTTGGCATAATGTATTATTTATTAATTTTTTTCTTTAGAGCAGGGAACTTCGTATCAAAGAGGTTGTCGTAGAAACTTCGAAAAGCGCTCATTCAATTGGAAATTGGAGTGGCTTGTGCCCTTTTTAATAGTCAAAAGTGATTGGAAGTTGACTAACACCCCTTCCACGCCCACCATTTCCCAAAACACATCCAATCCAAATTTTAAGATAGCCATTTTGTTCAGCGTAGTTGATTTCCAGATAGAAATTATGTTTTTGAGGACACTCCCCCTTAGGGCAAGGGTTGTAAGTTATGCCCTGGGGGCATATAAGGGCCTCTTATAGAAGGCTTTGTCGTAGAAACTTTAAAAAAGGCTCATTCAATTGGAAATTCAAAGGGCTAGCGCCCTTTTAAACAGTCGAAAGTGATTAGTGGGCAACTAACCCGCCTCTCACATCCACCTTTTCCCCAAACACATCTAATCAAAGCTTTGAGATAGCCATTTTATTCAACGTAGTTTTAAATTCTGAAAATTAGGTCTTTGAGGATTACCCCCCCCCCCCTCCACCCACAGCCCTCAGGGCAAGGGTTGTAAACTATGCCCAGGGGAAAAATAAGGTTTTGCTATAACGCGTTGTTGTAGAAACTTCAAAAAGGGCTCATTCGATTACAAATTGAAATGGCTAGTGCCCTTTTTAATAGTCGAAAGTGATTTGAGGGCAACTAACCCCCCTCTCACGCCCACCTTTTCCCCAAAAACATGCAATCAACATTGTTAGATAGCAATTTTATTCAACGTAGTTGAAAGTTTCGGAAATTAGGTCTTTAAGGATGACAACCCTCCCCACTGCCCTCAGGGCAAGGGTTGTAAGTTATGCCCTGGGGGCATATAAAGTATTTATTGAAAGTGTTGTTGTAGAAACTTCAAAAGGGTTCATTCAATTGGAAATTGAAAGGGCTAGTGCCTTTTTTAAAATTGAAAGTGATTGGAAGTAGAGAGGGGGGTCCGACTCGTGACGGGAGTCCATATATGGGCATAGAACCACGTGGTTTATGGTTTTCTCACTGAGAATGAAAAAACAGGAACTTTCTCACTTGGAAAAACATGAATTTTGTCACATTTATGGTTGTTTTCATGGATGGATATGTGTGTTGTTCAATTTATTTGATGTTTTTCTCGGATGTCAACATCAAATTATGGGTTTTTAATGGTTTTTGTCAGTTATAATTTTAAAAACAGGAACTTTCTAACATTTAGGTCTTTTTTCATGGTTTTTGTCAGTGATAATTTGAAAAACAGGAATTTTCTCACTTGGACAACCATAAACCACGTGGTGATGTCACGAGTAGCACCTGTGAACTCGATTTACATAATCGCTAGGGGAAATTATTGATTCACGAAGGGGAGAATTAAGAAACATTAAGGTTTCTTTAATCTTTAGGCCTGACCAGTGAACTTGATTTACATAATCGCTAGGGGAAATTATTGATTCACGATGTGGGGAATTATGAAACATTAAGGCTTCTTTAATCTTAGGTCTGAGGGATAAACGTTCTTTAGGACAGATAGAAAAATTAATATTCTATTTTCAAATAGTGCTTAATTGATATTTAGGGTCAGTAATTATAATTTTCATCACATTTTATCTTTTAAATATGAGGGAGTCTAAAGAGATAGAAATTCTATTTTTAAAAACTGCTTCACTGAGCTTTAAGTCGGAGAGGTAAATTGATATTCTAACGAAACACTAATAGTTTAGCTAGGAAAATTTATGAGATGAAGAGATTAACGTAGGAAAGGGTTTCCTAGAAATTTGAAATGCGTTAGCGCAGAGATGCCATACAAAAGGAACACGCTGAAATTACGTTTAGGGATTATTTGGGCGAAACGGTTTTATCCATTTTATGGGATTATTTCGGCGAAACCGTTAGAGACATTTTGAAAGAAGATTTTAGAAAGGGTTTTAGAAGAGGTTTTGAGTGTGGTCGTTATAATATACAAGTTCCATTTGAACAGTGTTGTGAGGTCCTCTACCCCAACCCCAAAGGGTTCCGATCCACCACCACCACCCCGAAGGAAGCCCCCG
>NW_028298410.1:0-4264 GCF_049724085.1 Artemia sp. Qi Xiang Cuo
TTAAATAAAAAAAAACAAGTTTTTTTAACTGAAAGTAAGGAACGACGTTAAAACTTAAAACGAACAGAAATTATTCCGTATATGAAGGGGCTGTCCCCTCCTCAACGCCTCGCTCTTTACGCTAAAGTTTTTTTATTGTTTAAAAAAATAGAGTTGTGAGAAAGTCAAACTTTAGCGTAAAGAGCGAGGCGTTGAGGAGGGGACACCCCTTTCATATACGGAATAATTTATATTCGTATTAAGTTTCAACGTCGTTCCTTACTTTCAGTAAAAAAACTTGTTTTTTTTATCTAATTTTTGAACGTTTTTGAATTAATGCAGGTTTTGATTTTGGCTCACCGTACATGAATAATTAAAACAAAATTTGCATATTATATTTGGTTAAATGGCTTTCTCGACACTTGTTTAATTTTGTTTACGAACGTTTTTATTAGTAATAAATATACGTAACTTAGAATTAACTTACGTAACGAACTTCTATATTCATCAATTTTTAACAAGTATATTAGGGGGTTCGCCCCCTATTCAATACCCTTCTCTTTAAACTATAGTTCGAATTTTTTTTCCAGTTATTTAAAAATGACCTCTTAATCACAATCAGTTGATCAGTTGAAAAACTTGTTTTTTTTTTATTTAATTCCTGATCTTTTTATTTAATAATGCTGGGACATCCGGTGCCCCCTTCATAGCAATATCCCTTCCCCCATGAAAACTTCCTTCATGGAAAGATCCTTCCATATAGCCCCCGACCCTCTCCGTCCCCCACCTACCAGAAAAAATCTCCTCTGAAAAAGTCTGTATACTTCCCAATAACCAATACTATATATTAACATTGAGTAAAGTTCATAACTTTCAGCCCTCCCCCTGGGGACTTTGGGGGATCAAGTCATCCTAAAAGACATTTTTATCATATTTTCGACCATGCTGAACAAAATGGCTATCTCAAAATTTTGATCGGGTGACTTTGGGAAAAAATGAGCGTGGAGGGGGCCTAGTTGCCCTCCATTTTTTTTGGTCACTTAAAAAGGGCACCATAAATTTTAATTTCCTTTCGAATGAGCCCTCTCACAATATTATAGGACCACTGGGTCTATACGATCACCCCTGGGGAAAAAAAACAAAAAAACAAACAAACAAACAAACAAACAAACAAACAAATAAACACGCAACCGTGATCTTTCTTCTGGCAAAAGATGCAAAAATCCACATTTTTGTAGATAGGAGCTTGAAAACTCTGCAGTAGGGTTCTCTGATATGCTGAATATGATGGTGTGATTTTCATTAAAGTTCTATAACTTTTAGGGGTCTTTCCCCCTTTTTTTGAAAATCAGCCAAATTTTTCTCAGGCAGGTAACTTTTGATGGGTAGCTCTAAACTTGATGAAAGTTATATATTTGAAATCAGCATTGAAATCTTATTCTTTTGATATATCTATTGGTATCAAAAACCCGTTTTCTAGAGTTTCGGTTACCATTGAGCCGGGTCGCTCCTTACTTACAGTTCGTTACCACGAACTGTTTGATCAGTAACGGGTAGTAGACACCAATATAACAATTTCGTTTGAGGCCATCACTTAAACATCTCCCTTGGATGTTTCGTTGCCCTGCTAGTGGCAAAAAAACGACAAAGAAAAAGAATAAAAAAGCGAAGCAGCTACTTCCCATACGAAAAAGTAATTTTACTTGTTGTTCATTCTTTCATTTAATTCAATTACAAGACACAGCTCTCGGGGACAAAGCCCAAATATGATGTCTCTTATTCATAAATAGCAAAATAAAGTTGTCTGATAAAACTTCGTCAGGATAAATAAACTAATTGATAAAAACCTTTGAGATTGAGAATAAAACTGTCTGATAAAGCTTCGTCAGTATAAAATAAACTAAAGAATAAAAACACT
Organism: Artemia sp. Qi Xiang Cuo; assembly: GCF_049724085.1. Classification (NCBI taxonomy): domain Eukaryota; kingdom Metazoa; phylum Arthropoda; class Branchiopoda; order Anostraca; family Artemiidae; genus Artemia; species Artemia sp. Qi Xiang Cuo. The sequence continues at coordinate 1,898 of NW_028298410.1, forward strand.
AGATATCATTGTAATCAAACAGTTCGTGTTAACGAACTGTAATTAAGAAGCGACCCGGCTCAATGGTAACCGAAACTCTAAAAAACGGAATTTTGATACCAATAGATACATCAAACGAATCAGATTTTAATTCTGATTTCAAATATATAAGCTTAATCAAGTTTAATATTACCTATCAAAAGTTACGCGCCTGAGAAAATTTGGCTGATTTTCGAAAAAAGGGGAAAGACCCCCTAAAAGCTATAGAACCTGAATAAAAATCACACCATCATATCCCGCGTATTAGAGAACCCTACTATAGACTTTTCGAGCTCCTATCTATAAAAATGTGGAATTTTCCATTTTTTGCCAGAAGAAAGATCACGGATGCGTGTTCATTTGTTTTTTTTTTTTGTTTTTTTTCCAGGCGTGATCGTTTCGGCCCAGTGTTCCTAGAATATCGCGAGAGAGATAAATGGAATGGATAATAACAGTTCTAGTGCCCCTTATAAGTGACCAAAAAATAGAGGGCAACTAGGCCCCCTCCCATGCTCATTTTTTCCCAAAGTCATCTGATCAAAATTTTGAGATAGTCATTTTGTTCAGCATGGTCGAAAATATTATAACTATGTCTTTTCCGTCTTTTCCGTTTCCCAAACTCTTGTTTGTAGTTATTTTTATTCGATTCAAACTTGATTTGCATATTCTTTTTAAGTTTCACTCGTTTTAAGATTTATTTATTCATTTACATTAATATATATTGTATGTTTGTTAGCATTGAACTGTTTATTTAATTTCTGTTCGTTTTAAGTTTAATTTATACTTTAATAGCAAAACATTTGTTTTCGTTTTAAGCTTGATTTTCATATTCAATCTAAGTATTACTCGCTTTAAGATCTAACTTTGTGGAACATGCATTTTCTTGCATGAAACACCAAAATATAATAAAATGTCAAGTTTCGGAGTCATTCCACCACTCGCAAGCAAGTGCCATTGGTATTTTTGAATCCGCATGGTCAATTTAGGGGGTGGAGGGTAGGCTAATTCTCATAGCACACCCATTCCGTCGTGGTCGTCAAAATCAAAATCAAAATTCCGTTTTTTTGGAAAACGGAATTTTGATACCAATAGATACATCAAAAGAATCAGATTTTAATTTTGATTTCAAATATATAAGCTTCATCAAGTTTAATATTACCTATCAAAAGTTACGCGCCTGTAAAAATTTGGCTGATTTTCGAAAAAAGGGGGAAAGACCCCCTAAAAGTTATAGAACCTGAATGAAAATCACACCATCATATCCCGCGTATTAGAGAACCCTACTATAGAGGTTTCAAGCTCCTATCTACAAAAATGTGGAATTTTCCATTTTTTGCCAGAAGAAAGATCACGGATGCGTGTTCATTTGTTTTTTTTTTGTTTTTTTTTTCCAGGGGTGATCGTATCGACCCATTGGTCCTAGAATATCGTGGGAGGACTCAATCGATCAGATATTAACAGTTATAGTGCCCTTTATGAGTGACCAAAAAATAGAGAGCAGCTAGGCCCCCTCCTATGCTCATTGTTTCCCAAAATCATCTGATCAAAATTTTGAGATACCCATTGTGTTCAGAATGGTTGAAAATATTGTAAACATGTCTTTGAGGATGACTCAATCCCTCGAAGCCCCCAGGACGAGGGTTGAAATTTATGAACTTTACCCAATGTTAACATAAAGTATTGGTTATTGGGACCCGGCTCGATGTTAACCGAAACTCTAGAAAACGGTATTTTGATACAAATAGATTCATCAAAAGAATTGAATTTTAATGTTGATTTCAAATATACAAGTTTCATCAAGTTTTATTCTACCCATCAAAAGTTACGCGCCTGAGAACATTTGGCTGATTTTCGAAAAAAGGGAGAAAGACCCCCTAAAAGTTATAGAACCTGAATAAAAATCACACCATCATATCCTGCGTATCAGAGAACCCTACTATAGACGTTTCGAGCTCTTATCTATAAAAATGTGGAATTTTGCATTTTTTGCCAGAAGAAAGATCACGGGTGCGTGTTTATTTAATTTTTTTCCCCAGGGGTGATCGTATCGACCCAGTGGTCCTAGAATATCGTGGGAGGCTTATTGGAATGGAAATTAAAATCGCTAGTGCCCTTTTTAAGTGACCAAAAAAATGGAGGGCAACTAGGCCCCCTCCCGCGCTCATTGTTTTCCCAAAGTCACCTGATCAAAATTTTGAGATGGCCATTTTGTTCAGCATGTTCGAAAATATTATAAGTAAGTCTTTTAGGATGACTTAATCCCCCGAATTTCCCGGGAGGAGGGCTGAAAGTTATGAACTTTACCCAATGTTAACATATTGGTTATTGGGAAGTATACAGTACAGACAG
>NW_028298411.1:0-4263 GCF_049724085.1 Artemia sp. Qi Xiang Cuo
ATCAAACAGTTCGTGGTAACGAACTGTAAGTAAGGAGCGACCCGGCTCAATGGTAACCGAAACTCTAGAAAACCGGTTTTTGATACCAATAGATATATCAAAAGAATCAGATTTCAATGCTGATTTCAAATATATAACTTTCATCAAGTTTAGTGCTACCCATCAAAAGTTACGCGCCTGAGAAAATTTGGCGGATTTTCGAAAAAAGGGAGAAATACCCCCTAAAAGTTATAGAACCTTAATGGAAATCACACCATCATATTCAGCGTATCAGAGAACCCTACTGTAGAGGTTTCAAGCTCCTATCTACAAAAAATGTGGAATTTTGCATTTTTTTTGCCAGAAAAAAGATCACGGATGTGTGTTTATTTGTTTGTTTGTTTTTTTTTGTTTTTTTTCCCCAAGGATGATCGTATCGACCCAGTGATCCTAGAATATCGTGGGAGGGCTCATTTGAACGGAAATTAAGAGTTCTAGTGCCCTTTATAAGTGACCAAAAAAATGGAGGGCAACTAGGCCCCCTTCCACGCTCATTTTGTTTCCCAAAGTCACCCGATCGAAATTTTGAGATAGCCATTTTGTTCAACATGGTCGAAAAAATGATAAAAATGTGTTTTAGGATGACTTGATCCCCCAAAGTCCTCAGGGGGAGGGCTGAAAGTTATGAACTTTACTCACTGTTAACATATAGTATTGGTTATTGGGAAGTATACAGACTTTTTCAGAGTGGATTTCTTCTGGGAGGTGGGAGCAGGCGAGGGTCGGGGACTAGATGGCAGAATCTTTCCATGAAGGACATTTTCAGGGGGGACGGGAAATTGACCTGACGGGGGCGCCGGACTTGCCAGCATTATTTATTGGTTATTGGGAAGTATACAACCATTTTCAGGAAGGATTTTTTCTGGAGGGGGGGGGCCAAGAGGAGGGGATTACTCTGAAGAATATTTTCGTGGAGGATGTTTCTTTGGGGTAAGGGACATTTCTATGAAGGGGGCGCCGGATTTCCAATCATTATTTAAGAAACGATCAGAAGTTAAATAAAAAAAAACAAGTTTTTTAAACTGAAATGTAAGAAGGAATATTAGAACTTAAAAAGAAGAGAAATTATAACTTATGTGAGGGGTTCCCCCCAAGTCAATACCTCGCTCTTTACGCTACAGTTTTTTTTTAGTGCTTTCAAAAGAGCTATCTCTTCTAATTAAACGGCATTTGTTATTATGGGTTTTTTTAATCAAAATTTTTTTTAAATTTTAACTTAATGTGGGTTTTTTTTAATAAGGGGAGAACCCCTTAATATAATTAATAAAATATACTTAATAAAAAAAAAAACAATAAAAAAAAAATCGATACAGCTCAATAGTAATTAAAAATTTTAAAAACGAAATTTTGATGTCAATAAATGTATCAAAAGAATGTGTTTATAATTCTGATCCTAAATATATAAATTTTATTAAGTTTAGTATTACTCATCAAAGGCTACGAGCCTGAGAAAATTTACTCGATTTTTTAAAGAGGGGAAACATCCCCTACAAGTGAAAGAATTTTAATGAAAATCACGCCGTCAGATTCAGCGTATCAGAAAACCCTATTACATAGGTTTCAAGCTCATATCTGCAAAAATCTGCAACTTCGTATTTTTTGCCAGAAGAAAAATATACGAATATAGAAGGTAGTTACGTAAGTTAATTTGTAAAGACATCCATTTAGCAAAAGAAAAGTAAAATTTTTATGCAAATAAAAGCTGCATTAACTAAAAAACGATCAGAAATTAAATAAAGTAAGGAGCGACTTTTTTAAACTGAAAGTAAGGAGCGACATTAAAACTTAAAACGAACAGAAATTATTCCGTATATGAAAGGGGCTGTCCCCTCCTCAACGCCTCGCTCTTTACGCTAAAGTTTGACTCTGTCTCACAACTTTATTTTTTAAAACAATAAAAAACTTTAGCGTAAAGAGCGAGGCGTTGAGGAGGGGACAGCCCCTTTCATATACGGAATAATTTCTGTTCGTTTTAAGTTTTAATGTCGCTCCTTACTTTCAGTTTAAAAAACTTGTTTTTTTTATTTAATTCCAGACAGAGATCACATCATCGACAAACCGGCCCCAGAAGCGGTGTTTCAGAGGAAAAGTATTTAAAGCGGAGGTTTCAATAAATTCCATGTAAAAAGTGGCCAAAAAAGGTGAAAGGCTTGTACCCATAGGGAGCCCATTTGTTTGGGTGAAAAATTGATTGTTGTACCGAAAACATAAGGAATATCTATTGCAAAGGCGAACAAGTTGCATAATAGTTTCAATATCTAATGTTTTGTAATTCATCACCATATGTATATATTTGCATACACTTGGAATTATTGGAGAAAATTACTGAGGAGTAAGAACACATTAAAAACAGAATAATAGTTTAAGTTTGTTTTTAGGCTCACATGCGCCTTTAATACCAGGGTCATTAATGTAATCGCTCTCTTTACAAAACCTTGGGTTTTAATCTAGGAAAAGAAATCATATTAACTAAAGAACAAACTGTAGTTGAGATATAACTTACCCATGGTTGCAGAGGTGAATATACATTTTTGACCACGAATTTTGTATATCAGGTGCAAGTTGTACAAAACAATACTTTGGAAACACAAGTGGATGCAATGCATCATGACAGTTTTCATATAACTGTACATACAATCTTTCAGCTGTTTTCCGACAGCCAACACAAGACACGAACTGACCGAGACTCGTGTATACATCATCACAGGATACAGTGAGGGATTTAGATATTTCAATATATGTCAACACTAAGAATCGTCGAGAAATTGCGTCCACTGTCTTCACAGGTGGCTTGTGATTTAATCCAAGATCTGGCAATTGCAACACCATCTATAAAAAAATTTATGACTTAATATCCTTCATTATATACAACAAAAGGCACTATGAACAAGGCCGAACCCAGAGGAAAGTCCTGTTCCCTTACCACAGTATTTGTATTTATTATTTCATTCCGCAATTTCGCTATTTTCTTTATCTCTTTTTGTCTGTATTCCTGCATTTTTCCTATTGTTGCTTTTACTGACTCGAGCCATTTTCTGCTTGATTTTCTTTCTCGCCCCCTGTGAGAAAATGGTGTGTTTTGAGATACATAAGACTTGATTCTATTCACTGTTGCTTCCCCTCTCACCACGCGTTGGAGAATAGGATCATATGGATACACGAGTCTATTATTTGCTATATCCAATAACACTTTATTAGATTTTAGAAATTTAGCACCAATCATATCTTCATATGGGAAATTTTTGCAGATTATGAAGTTTGCAGGTAAGATCCTATTATCTTTTATTACATCTAGACGTATGGAGCCTATAGCTTCCAGCCTATGACCCGTGACACTTATTAAATTGGGAATATTGAAATTTTTCTGTCGTTTAATATATACTGGTAGTCTATTAAATACATTTGAATTTATTATGTTAACTGATGCACCAGAATCTATTAACGCTTTGAAGTTAATACTTGCAACACTAAAATTATTTAATATAGGTAGTATATCATTATTATCACTAAAAGAGGGTACAATTACTGGGTGGGACCTATGAAAAATACTGGCCTCCAGGGTCCCGGTTAATTTTCTTGGGGGCCTAATTCGTTTCCCTTTGCGCTTATTTGGTCAGTTGGGGTTTGACATAGGGGTTCGGCGGGAAGTGAATTGGGTTCACTAGCAATTGAAGTATCGAGTTGATTGATATTTGATTGTCTTGGTTGCCACGTATTATTACGTGTGTTAAAGTTTCTTGTGCCGACGGCTCGCGGCATTTGTTCATTTTGTATTGACGAAAAGTTTCTTTCGTTTTCCGTCGGAAAAAATATCTTCTGTCCTCGCTCGTATTCCTGTTAAACCTAGTCGGATACACTGTCCGTGAATTATATTGGTACAAGTTTTGTCGCTTATTTGGGTTGGGGAACCGATAATTATTTTGCCGGTTGAGGGAAGGATTTGAGTATGCAAATCCTTGTTGGTAGGGATTGCGGACCTGTGGGAGGCGTGGGGGGTTATTTCTATAGCTTCCTGACCCATTGGCATTTAAGTTTGTTCTCCTGAACAAACGGTTATTAAAACTGGGGGTTGCTGGTGTAAAGTTATTTCTAGTACGGCATTCCCTGGAAATCAACAATCTATATATGACTTATATAAAATCTCCACGTTTCCAGCCAATATAGGTAGAACCAATTCGTTCATGACAATCACCCCCGAAGCGGAATACTTACTTGTCGATCAAG